>NW_027202913.1:0-131293 GCF_024711535.1 Dipodomys merriami | reverse complement strand
TCAAGCTAACCCTAACCCTAACCCTCAACCAAAAGCTAATCCTCACACTTATCCTCTCCCTCAGCCTAATCATAAGCCTAAGCCTAAACCTAAACCTAAGACTACCCCTCACCCTCACCTTAACCCTCACCCTAACCCTTACATTAACACTAACCCTAACCCTAACCCTCAACCTCAGCCTCACTCTTACCTAACTCTAAGCTTAAACCTCACCCTCACTCTAACCCTAACCCTAACCGTAAACCTCACCCTAATCCTAAACCTAAACTTCAACCTCAGCGTAGCCCTCACCCTAACCCTAATCATAACCCTCATCCTAACCCTCACCCTAAAACTAACCCTAACCCTCACCCTCACCCTAACCCTAATAATAACCTTAAGCCTCAACCTATACATAGCCCTCACCCTCACTCTCACCGTAACCCTTACCTAACACACACCGTAAACCTAAACTTAACCCGAATCCTAAATCTCACCCTAACCCTAACCCTAACCCTAACACTCACCCTAACCCTAAACCTCACCCTCACCCTAGCCCTCACCATAACCCTAATCCTATCCCTAACCCTCATCCTAACCCTCTCCCTAACCCTTAACCTAACCCTCACCCTAACCCTAACCATCACCCTCAACCTCACCCTAAGCCTAACTCTAAATCAAACCCTAACACACACACTCTCTCTCACCCTAACCCTAATCCTAACCATTACCCTCACCCTCACCCTCACACTCAGTGTAACCCTAAGCCTAATCCTAACCCTAACCCTAACACTCACACTCACCATAACCCTTTTCTTAATCTTAATCTTAACCCTAACCCTCACCCTCACCCTCAGCCTCACTTAAGCCTAACTCTAACCCTAAAACTGACCCTCACCCTAACCCTAACCCTAACCCTAAACCTCACCCTCACCCTAGCCCTCACCCTAACACTAATCCTAACTCTAACAATCATCCTAACCCTCCCCATAACCCTAAACCTAACCCTCACCCTAACCCTAATCCTCAAAGTCCAGTGCAAACTGAACAGACCAGCAAAGATACAGATTTCCAATCAGGTGGTCATATTTCCAACTCCACTACTTGTGACTTGGAGAGATCACATAGACTTGTTGTATCTTAGCTGCCATGTCATAAGCGGAAAATATAATAACTCCCTTCTCCTATTTGTTGAAGTTGTTGTTGTTTTAATGGTTGTGTGTGTGGAAGTACTGGGTTTTAAAGCTTGGGTACTGTACTTTAGTCTTTGTGTTCATATCTGGTACTCTACCACTTGAGCCACAGATACACTGGTGGCTTTTTGCTGCTTAATTGGAGTAAGAGACACAGCGACTCACCCTCACCCTCAGCCAAACCCTAAGCCTAACCCTAATACTAACCCTAAACCTAACACTCACACTCACCCTAACCCTAACGCTAATCCTAATCCTAAACTTAACCCTAAACCTCACCCTCAATCTAACCCTCACCTTAACCCTAACCCTAAACCTAACACTAACCCTAACCCTAACCCTAACCCTCAGCTTCACCGTAATCCTAACTCTAACCCTAAACCTCATCCTCACCATAACCCCAACTCTAAACCTAACCCGAAACCTCACCCTAACCCTAACCCTAACTCTAACCCTAAACCTCACCCTCACACTAACCCTAAACCTAACCCTCACCCTCAGCCTCACCCTCAGCGCAACTTAACCATAACCATAACACTAACATTAACCCTAACCCTAAGCCTAACCCTAACCCTAACTCTAATGCTCACACACACAGTCACCCTCAGCCTAACCCTAACCCTAACCCTAACCCTAACCTTAACACTACCCCTATCCCTAAACCTAACCCTAAATTTAACCCTTAACCTAACCCTAATCCTCAACCTCATCTGCACCCTAAAACAAACCCTAACCCTATCCCTCACCCTAACTCTCAGACTAAACCTAAACCTAACCATAAGCCTCACACTCACCCTCACCCTAACCCTAATCCTAAACCTAACCCTATCCCTAACCCCAACCCTCACCCTAACCCTCACCCTAACCCTAACCCTAACACTAAAACTCATCCTAAACCTGACACTAAGCATAAACCTAACCCTCATCCTAATCCGAACCCTAACCCTCACCCTCATGCTCAGCGTACCTAAGCCTAAGCCTAACCCTCACCCTAACCCTCACCCTAACCCTAACCCTCACCCTCACCCCAACCCTCAGCCTAACCCTAACCATAACCCTAACCCTCACACTCACACTCACTCTAACCATAACCCTAATCCTAATCCTAAACCTAATCATACACTCAGCCTCAGACTAACCCTCACCCTAACCCTAACCCTAAACCTAACACTAACCGTAAACCTAACCCTAACCCTAACCCTAAATTTCACCCTAACGCGAACCCTTAACATCACCCTCACCCTAACCCTTACCCTAACCCAAAACCTAACCATAACCCTCATCCTAACCCTTCCCCTAAACCTACCCCTCACCCTCAACCTCACCCTCAGCCTAACCCTAAGCCTAACCCTAAACCTAACCCTAATACACACAATGACCGTCACCCTAAACCTAATCCTATCCCTAAATCTAACCCTAACCCTAACCCACCCATTAACTCTCATCCTAACCCCAACCCTAACACTAACCCTAACTCTCAATCTAACCATCACCCTAACCTTAACTCTAACCCTAAACCTCACCCTCACCCTAACCCTAACACTAACCCTAACACAAACCCTAAACCTCACCCTAAACCTAACCCTAACCCTCACCCTTACTCTCACTGTAACCTTAACCCTAAACCTAACCCTAACAATAACCATAATCCTAAACCTCACCCTAACCATAGCCCTCACCCTAACCCATACCCTCACCCTAACACTTACCCTCACCCTAACACTAACCCTAACCCTAACACTAACACTCAAACTAATCGTAACCCTCACCCTAATCCTAAACCTCACCCTAACCCTAACCCCAACCCTCACCCTCATCCTAGCCCTCACCCTAACACTAATTCTAAACTTAAACCTCACCCTAACCCTAACCCTAAACTTAACCCTGAACCCCACCCTAACCCTAACCCTAACCCTCACCCGCACCTTCAACCTAACTGGAACTCTAACCTTAACACTAACCCTAACCCAAACCATCACCCTAACCCTAACCTGAACCCACACTTTCAACCTCAGCCTAACTCTAAGACTAACCCTAAAGCTCAACCTAAACCTCACCCTAACCCTAAACTTCACCCTCACCCTCAAACTCACGATAACTCTAAACCTAACCCTAACAATAACACTAACCCTAACCCTAAATCTAACCCTCACCCTCAGCCTCACCCTCACCGCAAACTTAACCCTAACCATAACACTAACAATAACCCTAACCCTAACACTGATCCTAACCCCCGCCCTCACACTCAGCCTAACCCTAAACCTAAATCTAAGCCTAACCATAACCCTAAACTTAACACAAACCCTAACCCTAAACCTAGCCCTAAATCTAACCCTAAACCTAATCATAATCCTCAGCCTCACCCTCACCCTAATCCAAACCCTAACCCTAACCGCACCCTAACTCTAAGTCTAACCCTAACCCTAAACCTCACACTCACCCACATCCTAACCCTAATTCTAAACCTAAACCTATCCCTAACCCTAAACCACATCCTAACCCTAAACTTAACCTTAACCCTACCTCTCACCCTAACCCTAACCCTAAACCTCACCCTAACCCTAACCCTCACCCTCACCCTCACCCTCAAACTCACCCGCACCCTCACACTAACAGTAACTCTAACCCTAAACCAAACCCTAACCCTAACACTAAACGTCACCCTAACCCTAACCCTAAATATCACACTCACCCTAGCCCTCACCCTAACCCTAATCCTAACCCTAACCCTCATCCTAACCTTCCTCATAACCCTAACCCTAACCCTCAAACTAACCCTAACCCTCATCCTCACCCTCAACTTCAGCCTAACCCTAAGCCTAATGCAAAGCCTAACCCTAAACCTAACCCTAACCCTCACACTCACCCGCTCCCTCACCCACACAGTAACTCTAAACCTAACCCTAACCCTAACCCTAAACCTAACTCTCACCCTCACCCTCACCCTAACAATAACCCTATACCTAACCCTCACCCTACCCCTGCACCTAACCTTATATCTAACCCTAAACCTCACCCTAAGCCTAACCCTAAACCTAACCCTAAACCCCACCCTAAACCTTACCTTATCCCTAACCCTAAACCCCACCCTAACCGTAAACCTAACCCTCACTCTCACCCTCACCCTCACCATAACTCTAACACTAACCCTAACAATAACACTAACCCTAAACCTAACCATCACCCTAACCCTAATCCTCACAGCCACGCAGATGCTCAGCCTAACCCTAAGTCTTATCCTACCCCTCAAACTAACCCTCACACTCACGCTCATGCTCACCCTAACCCTAACCCTAACCTCACCCTAACCCTCCCCCAAACCCTAACTCTAACCCTAAACCTAACCCTCACCGTAACCCTAACCCTAACCCTAATCCTAAACCTCACCCTAACACTAACCTTCACTCTCACTCTCAACCTCACTGTAAATCTAAACCAAACCCTAACAATAACAGTAACCCTAAACCTAACCCTAACCCTAACCAAAACCCTCACCCTCAGCCTCACGCTCACTGAAAACTTAACTCTAACTATAACACTAACAATGACCCTAACCCTAACCCTAACCCTAATCCTCACCCCCACCATCTCCCTCACCCTAACCATAACTTAACCCTAAAACTAAACGTAACCCTAACCCTCACCGAAACCCTAAACCTAACCTTAACCCTAACACAAACCATAACCCTAAACCAAAACATAAACCTAACCCTAATCCTCAGTCTCACCCTCACCCTAACCAAAACCCTAACCCTAACCCTCACCCAAACCCTAAGCCTAACCCAACCCTAACCCTCACACTCACCCTCACCCTAACCCAAATCCTAAACCTAACCCTATTCTAACCCTAACCCTCACCCTAGCCCTCACCCTAAACCTAAACCTAAACCTCATCCTAACCCTCACCCTCACCCTAAACCTAATCCTAACCCTAACCCTAACCCTAACACTCAACCTAACCTTAACCCTCACCCTAACACTAAACTTAACCTGAGCCCTAACTCTCAAGCTAACCTTAAACCTAACCCTCAACCTAAAGCTAACCCTCACCCTCAACCTCTCCCTCAGCCTAACCCTAAGACTAAGCCTAACCCTAACGCTAACCCTCGCACTCACCCTAACCATTACCCTAATCCTAATCCTAAACCTAAGCCTAACCCTCACCCTCACGTTAACCCTCACCCTAACCCTAACTCTAACACTAACCCTAATCCTAAACCTCAACCTCAGCCTCACCCTTACCCTAAATCGAAACCTAAACCTAACCCTCACCCTAACCCTAACCCTAACCCTAAACCTGACCCTAACCCTAACCCTAAACCTCACCCTCAGCCTAGCCCTCACTCTAATCCTAATCCTAACCCTCATCCTAACCCTCACCCTAACACTAACCTAACCCTCACCCTCAACCTCACCCTAACACTAATCCTAACCCTAAGCCTCAACCTAACCCTAAACCTCACCCTCACCGTAACCCTTACCCTAACCCTCACCCTAAACATAAACTTAACCCGAATCCTAACTCTCACCCTAATTCTAACCCTAACCCTAACCCTCACCCTAACCCTAACCCTAAACCTCTCCCTCACCCTAGTCCTCACCCTAAACCTAATCCTAACCCTAACACTCATCCTAACCCTCCCACTAACCCTTACCCTAACCCTCACGCTAACCCTTACCATCACCCTCAACCTCACCCTCACCCTCAGTGTAACCCTAAGCCTAATCCTAACCCTAACCCTAACCCTAACTGTCACACTAACCCTTACCCTAATCCTAATCCTAACCCTAACCCTCACCCTCACCCTCAGCCTCACCTTAAGCTTAACTCTAACCCTAAATCTCACCCTCAACCTAACCCTAACCCTAACCCTAAACCTCACCCTCACCCTAGCTCTCACCCTAACACTAATCCTAACTCTAACAATCATCCTAACCCTCCCCATAATCCTAAACCTAACCCTCACCCTAACCCTAATCCTCAAAGTCCAGTGCAAACTGAACAGACCAGCAAAGATACAGATTTCCAATCAGGTGGTCATATTTCCAACTCCACTACTTGTGACTTGGAGAGATCACATAGACTTGTTGTATCTTAGCTGCCATGTCATAAGCGGAGAATATAATAACTCCCTTCTCCTATTTGTGGATGTTGTTGTTGTTTTAATGGTTGTGTGTGGTGGAAGTACTGGGTTATAACGCTTGGGTACTGTCCTTTAGTCTTTGTGTTCATGTCTGGTACTCTACCACTTGAGCCACAGATCCACTGGTGGCTTTTTGCTGCTTAATTGGAGTAAGAGACACAGGGACTCACCCTCACCCTCAGCCAAACCCTAAACGTAACACTAATACTAACCCTAACTCTAAACTTCACACTCACCCTAACCCTAACCCTAATCTTAACCCTGAACCTCACCCTAACCCTAAACCTGACCTTCACCCTAGCCCTCACCCTAACCCTAATCCTAATCCTAACCCTCATCCTAACCCTCCCCATAACCCTAAACCTAACCCTTACCCTAACCCTAACCCTCAGCCTCACACTAACCCTCATCCTAAATCTCACCCTAACCCTAAACCTCATCCTAAACCTGACACTAATCATAACCCTAACCCTCACCTTAACCTGAACCATAACCCTCACCCTCATACTTGGCCTAAGCCAAAGCCTAAGCCTAACCCTCACCCTAACCCTAACCCTAACTCTAACCCTAAATCTCACCCTCACCCTCACCCTAACACTAAATCTAACACTAACCCTAACACTAACAATTACCCTAACCCTCACCCTAAACATAATCCTCACCCTAACCCTAAACCTCAACATAACACTTGCCCTAACCCTACCACTAACCCTTAAAATAGCCCTAACCCTAACCTCACCCTAACCAGAACCCTAAGACGAACCCTCAACCTAAGCCTAATGTTCATGCTCAACTTAAACCTAACCCTAAGCATAATCCTCACCCTAACCCTAACCCTTATCCTAACAATTACACTCACCCTAACACTAACCCTAACCCTAATCCTAATCCTAACCCTAACCCTAACCCTCACCCTCACCCTCACCATAACCCACACCATAACCCTAAGCTCACCCTAATACCCTCACCCTAACACTAACCCGAACCCGAACACTAACCCTCACACTAACCTTAACCATCACCCTAACCCTAAACCATACCCTATCACTAACCCTAAACCTCAACCTCAACTTAGCCCTCACCCTAATCCTAACCCTCATCCTCACCCTGAACCTCAAACTAACCCTAACACAGATCCTCAATCTAACCCTCACCCTCACCCTAAACCTAACCCTAACACTCACCCTAACCCTAACCTTCACCCTTACCATAACCCTCACCCTCAGTCTAACCCTCAAATTTACCCTTACCGTTACCCCCACCCTAAACCTAACCCTAACCCTAACTCTAACCCTAACCCTCACCCTCACCCTAACCCTAACCCCTAAACCACACCCTCACTCTAATCCTAACTCTAACCCTAACCCTAACACTAAACCTCACCCTAACTCTAACCCTAACACTTATCCTCAACCAAACGCTCAGCCTAACACTAAGCCTAAGCCTAACACTTACCCTAACCCACACCCTCACCCTAGCCCTTACCCTAACACTAATCCTAACCATAACCCTCATCCTAATACTCACCCTAACCCTAACCCTAAACATCACCCTAACTCTAAGCCTCACACCCACCCTCACCCTCAGCCTAACCCTAAGCCTAAGCCTAACACTAGCCCTAACCCTCACACACACCCTCACCCTAAACCTAATCCTAACACTAACTCTAAAACTAACCCTAAACCTCCACCTAACCCTCACCCTAACCTTAACCCTAAAACTAACCCTAACCCTAACCCTGACCTAACCCTCCAACTAACCCTAAACCTAACCCTATACCTCACCCTCACCCCAACCCTAAAACAAACCCTAACCCTAACCCTCAACCTAACCCTCACCCTAACCCTAACTCTAACCCTAAAACTTACCCCCACCCAAAACCTGACTCTAACCCTAATGCAAACCCTAAACCTCACCTTAACCATAACCGTAACCCTCATACTCACCCTCACCGTAACCTTAACCCTAAACCTAACCCTATCAATTACCTTAACCCTAATCTTAACCCTCAACCTAACCATAAACCTCACCCTAACCCAAACACTTATCCTAACACATATCCTCACCCTAACACTAACCCTATCCCCAACACGAACCCTACACTAGCCCTAAACTTAACCTCACCCTAACCCTAACCGTAACCCTAACCCTCACTCTAACCCTAACCCTCACGCTAAACGGAACCCTAACCCTAACCTTAAATCTCACCCTAACACTAACCCTCATCCTTACACACTCACCATAACACTAAACCTCATCCTAATCCTAACCCTAAACCGAAGCCTCACCCTCACCCTCACCGTAACCCTATCCCTAACCCTAACACTAACAATAAACCTAACCCTAACCCTAACCCTCACCCTAAACATAACCCTCACCCTAAACCTAACCCTCACCCTAACACTTTCACCCTAACACTAACCGTAACCCTAACACTAACCCTCACACTAACCCTAACCATCACCCTAACCCTAAACTTCACCCTAACACTAACCCTAAACCTCAACCTCACCTTAGCCCTCAGCCTAACCCTAACCCTCATCCTCACCCTAAACCTCACACTAACCCTAACACTTATCCTCAATCTAACCCTCACTCTCACTCTAACCCTAACCCTAAACCTCACCCTAACCCTAACTCTCACCCTTACCATAACCTTCACCCTCAGCCGAACCTCAACTTTACCCTTACCATCACACCCACCCTGACCCTCACCCTAACCCTAACCCTCACCCTAACCCTAACTCTACCCCTAAACCTCACCCTCAACCTAACCCTAACTCTAACCCTAACTCTAACACTAAACCTCACCCTAACCCTAACCCTAACCCTTATCCTCAACCAAAGGCTCAGCCTAAACCTAAGCCTAAGCCTAAAATGTACCCTAAACCACACCCTCACCCTAGCCCTCACCCTAACCCTAATCCTAACCATAACCCTCATCCTAACCCTCACCCTAACCCTAAAACTAACCATCACCTTAATTCTAATCCTCAACCCCACCCTCACACTCAGCCTAACCCTAAGCCTGAGCCTAAGCCTAAACCTCACCCTAACCCTCACCCTCACCCTCACCCTAACCCTAATCCTAACCCTAACTCTAACACTAACCCTAAACCTCAACCTAACACTCACCCTAACCTTAAACCTAAAACTAACCCTAACCCTAACCCTCGACCTAACCCTCCAACTGACCCTAAACCTAACCCTAAACCTCACCTCACCATAACCCTAACCCTAACCCTAAACCTAAAGCTCACCCTAACCCTAAACCTAACCCTAACCCTCACCCTAACCCTAAAACTACCCCTCAGCCTAACGCTAACCCTCAACATCAACTCAACCCTGTTGCTAACACAAATGCTCACTCTCAACCTAAGTCTCAGCCTAACCCATACCTTCACCATCACCCTATCCCTTACCCTCTCTCTAACCCGCACCCTACACCTCCCCTCACCCTAAGCCTAACCCTAACCCAAACCCTAAACCTAACCCTAACCTTCACCCTAACCCTCACCCTAACTCTCACCCTAACCTAACCCTAACCCTCACCCTAACCCTCACCCTAACCCTAAACGTAACCCTAACCCTCACCCTCACCGTAACTGTCATCGTAACCCTTACCCTCACCCTATCCCTAAACCTAACAATAAACCTCACCCTAACCCTAACACTCACCCGAACCCTCACTCTCACCTTCACCCTCACCCTAAACATCACCTTAACCCTAACCCTCAACCTAACCTTAACCCTCACCCTCACATTAACCCTAACCCTAACACTCAACCCTAACCCTAAACTTAACGCTAAACCTAACCCTCACCATCATCCTAGCGCTCAACCTAACCATAACTCTAACCCTAACCCTAACCCTAAAGCTCACCTTCACCCTCAACCTCACCCTCACCCTCAGCCTAATCCTAACCCTAACCCTAATACTAACCCTAAACCTCACACTAACCCTACATCTACCCCTAAGGCCAAACCTAATCTTCACCCTCACCCTCACATTAACCCTTACCCGCACCCTCACCTTTACCTCACATTAAATCCAACCCTCACGGTCAACCTAAGGCTAACCCTAACACTCACCCTTACCCTAAACTTAACCCTAACCCTCACCATAACCCTCAAAATAAACCTAATGCAAAACCAAAACCTCACCCTCACCCTAAACCTAAAGCTACCCGTAACAATCACCCTCACCCTAAACCTCACCCTAAACCTTACCCTCACCCTAACTCTAATCCTAACCCTCACACTAACCTTAACCCTCAACCTAACCCTAAACCTCACCCTCACCCTAAGCCTCACCCTATACATAACCCTAACCCTAATGCTCACCCTAACCCTAACCTTCATCCTAACCCTAACCCTCACCCTAATCTTCACTCTAACCCTAACCCTAACCCTTACATAACCGAAGCCCTCACACCCACCCTCATCCTCACCCTAACCCTCAACCTCATCCTCGCCCTCACCATAAACCTAACCCTCACACTAATCATAACATTAACCCTAACCCTCACCGTAACCCTTACCCTAGCCCTAACCCGAACTTTAACCCTCACCATCACTCTCACCCTAACCCTTACCCTCATCCTCACCCTCACCCTAACCCTCACACTAACCCTAAACCTCACGCTAACCCTAACACTAAACAAAACCCTCATCCTAACCCTCAAACTAAGCCTAAACCTAACCCTAACCCTCACCCTCACCATCACCCTAAACATAACACTAACCCTCAGCCTCACCCTAATCCTTAACCTCACCCTAACCCTAACACTTACCCTTACCTAACCGTCACCCTAATCCTACCATTCACCCTAAACCTAACCCTACCACTTACACTAACACTCATCCTAACCCTAACCCTAACCCTAACCCTCACCCTAACACTAACCCTACCCCTACCCTAACCCTGAAAAACACCCTAACCCTCATCCAAACCCTAATGCAAACCCGAACCCTAAACCTCACCCTAACCCTAACCCTAAACCTCACACTAACCCTAACCATCACTCTAACCTTAAACTTCATCCTATCCCTGACAATCACCCTAATCCTCACCCTAACCCTAATCTTAACCCTTAGCTAACTGAAACTCTCAAACTCACCCTAACCCTCAACCTCACATTAGACTTCACCATAAACCTTACCATAAACCTAACAATAACACTCACCGTCACCCTAAACCTAACACTAAGCCTTAACCTTACCCTAACCCTAATCCTAACTCTAATCCTCACACTAACCCTAACCCTCAACCTAACCCTAACCCTCAACCTGACATTAAACCTCACCCTAATCCTTACCCTCACCCTAACCCTAACCCTAAATCTAACCCTCAAACTAACCCTAACTCTAACACTTACCCACAACCTAACCCTAACCCTAAACTTAACCCTAACCCTAACCCTAACCCTAAACCTAACCCTAACACTAACCCTAACCCTCACACTAACACTCAGTCTAACCCTAACCCTAAACCTCCCCATCACCCTAACCCTCACACTAACCCTAACCCTCACCTTAAACCTAAACCTAACCCTCACCTTCACCCTCAAGCTCACCCTCAGCCTAACCCTAAAGCTAACACTAATCCTAACCCTAACCCTCACCCGCACCCTCACCCTCACCCTAACCCTAATCCTAACCCTCAACCTCACCCTCAGCCTCACCCTAACCCTCACCTTCACCCTCACCCTAACCCTAAACCTATCCCTATCGCTCACCCTAATCCTAATGCTAACCCTAACACTCACCCTCACCCTAACCCTCACACTAACCCTTACCCTCACCCTAACCCTAACCTCACCCTCATTCTAACCCTCACTCTAACACTTACCAAAAACCTAACGCTCACGCTAACCCTCACCCTAACACTAACACTAACACCAACCCTAAACCTCACCCTCACCCTCACCCTCAGCCTAAACTAAACCTATCCCTCACCCTCATCCTAAACCTAACGCTCACCCTAACCCTCACCCTCACCCCTACCCTCTCACCAACCCTAACCCTCATCCTAAACCTAACCCTAACCCTCACATGAAACCTAACCCTCACCCTAACCCAAACCCTCAAACTAACCCTATCCCTAACCCTAATCCTCACTTCACCCTAATCATCACCCTAACCGTTACAGTCACCCTCACCGTAACAATCACACTAACAATAACCCTCACCCTAACCCCAACCCTAACACTCACCCTCACCCTCACCCTCAGCCTAACAAAAACCCTAACCCTAAACCTCATCCTCACCCTAACCCTAACCCTCAACCTCACCTTAGACCTCACCCTAACACTAACCCTAACCTTAACCATCATCCTCACCCTAACCCTCACACTAATCCTAACACTAACCAAAACCCGCAACCTAACCCTCACCCTCACCCTAACCCTAACCTTCACACTATCCCTCACCCTAACCCTAACCCTAACACTCACTCTTACTCTAACCCTCACTCTAAACTTTACCCTCACCCTAGTCCTAACCGTAGCACTCACCGTAACCCTCACCCTAACACTAATGCTAACCCTAACCCTCACCCTCACCATAAGCCTCACCCTAACACTTACCCTAACCTTAACCCTAACCCTAATCCTGACCCTAAACTTCAAAAACCTATCCCTCAGCCTACCCCTACCCTAACATTCACCCTAACCCTAACCCTAACCCTCACCCTAACCCTCACCGTAAACTTTTCCCTAACCCTAAACCTAAACCTAACCCTAAACCTCAAAATATCCCTAACCCTAACCCTAACCGTCACCCTCACCCTAAGCCTAACCCTCATCCTAACTCTCACCCTCACTCTAATCCTCACCCTAATCCAAATCTAACCCTCACCCTAACCCTAACCCTAACATTAACCCTAACCCTCACACTAAACCTCAACCTAACCCTAACCCTATCCTTAACCCTAACCTTCACCCTAAACGTCAACCTAACCCTAACCCTATCCCTAACCCTAACCTTCACCCTAAACCTCAAACTTACCCTAACCCTCAACCTCACTCTAACCCTCACCCTAATCCTTACCCTCACGTTAACCCTAACATTAAACCTAACCCTAAACATCACACTAAACCTATCCCTCACCTTAACCCTAACCCTAGCATTCACCATAACACTAAAACTAACCCTCACCCTAACCCTCACTGTAAAGTTTACCCTATCCCTAACCCCAATTATCACCCTAACCCTAACCCTAACCCTCACAATCACACTCACCCTAGGCCTCACTCTAACCCTCAATCTAAACCTAACAATCACCATATCCCTACTCTAACACTAACCCTCACCCTCACCCTAACCCACACCCTAACCCTAACCATAACACTAAACAAAACCCTCACCCTAACCTCACCCTAACCCTAACCATAACCCTAATTCTCACCATCACACTAAACCTCATTTTAACCCTAACACTAACCCTCACCCGAATTCTTATGCTCACCCTAACCCTCACGCTATCTCTCATCCTAACCCTCACCGTAATCCTTATCCTAAACCTAACCCTAACCCTAACCCTCACCCTAACCCTCACCCAAACCGTAACACTTACCCTAACACTAACCCTCACCCTCACCCTAAACCTCACCCTAGACCTAACCCGAACACTAACCAAAATCCTGACATTAACCCTCACACTAACTCTAACCTTCACCCTACCCCTACCCCTAAACCTAACCCTAACACTCATCCTCACCCTAACCCTCATCAGAACACTTACCCTCACCCTAACCCTCACCCTAAATCTAACCCTAACCCTACCCTATCACTCACCCTAACCCTAACCCTAACCCTCACCCTCACTCTAACCCTCACTCTAAACCTTACCCTCACCCTAGCCCTAACGCTAAGGCTCACCATAACCCTCACCCTTAACTTAAGCCTAAACCTAACCCTAAACGTCACCCTAACCCTCCCCATAACCCTAACCCTAACCCTAATCCTCACCCTCAACCTAAACCTAACCCTAATCCTTAATCTCATCCTAACCATAATCCTAACCCACACAGTAATCCTAACTCTCACCCTAACCTTATCCCTCCCTGTAACCCTCACCTAACACTAACCCTAAAACAAAACCTCACCCTTACCCTATCCCTACCCATCATGCTCAACCTAACCTTCAACCTCAACATCACCCTCACCCTAACCCTAACCATCACCTAAACCCTAACCCTCACGTGAACCCTCACCCTCACCCTCAGCCTCACCCTCACCCTAAACATCACACTAACCTTAACCCTCACCCTAACCCTATACCTAACACTCAGCCTAAACCTAAAGGTCACCCTAACACAAAAACTCATCCGAAACCTCAAACTAACCCTAACGCTAACCATTACACTAACCCTAACCCTTAACCTCAGCCTCACCCTCACCCTAACACTAACCCTCACCCTCACCATCACCCTAAACCTAACACTAACGCTCACCCTCACCCTAATCCTTAACCTCACCCTAACCCTAACCCTTACCCTTACCCTAACCGTCACCCTAATCCTAACATTCAACCTAACCCTAACCCCGCCCCTTACCCTAACCCTCATCCTAACCCTAACCCTAACCCTAACCCTCACCCTAACACTAACCCTAACCCTAACCTTAACCCTAATATTAACCCTATCCGTCAACCTAATCCTAACCCTAACCCTAACCATAACCCTCACCCTAAAGCTCACCCATACACTAACTCTCAACCTCAACCTAACCCTCAACTTAACCCTTACCCTCAACCTCACCCTAACTCTCACACTAACCCTAACACTCACCCTAAACCTAAAGCTAAACCTAACTCTGACCCTAACCCTAATGCTCACCCTAATCCTCACCCTCACCCTAAAACTCACCCTAACATTTACCCTCACCTTATCTCAAATGCTAAACCTAACCCTACCCCTTACACGAAACCTACATCTCACTCTAACACTAAACTTAACATTCTCCCTACCCTAACACTAACCCTCACACTAACCCTCAGCTTAACCCTTACCCTAACCCTAAACCTATCCCTAACCCTAAACATCACCTTAACCCTAACGCTAACCCTAACCCTCAACCTCACCCTAGCCCTCACCATAACCCTCAACCTAACCCCAACCCTCAACCTAAACCTAACACTTACCCTAACCCAAACCCTCACCCTCAACCTAACCCTCACCCTAAACCTAACCATACCACTAAACAAAACCCTCAGCCTAAATCTCACCCTAGCCCTAACCCTAATCCTACCCCTCACCCTACCCCTCACCCTAAACCTCACCCTCACCCTAACCCTCACCTGAACTCTTACACTCACCCTAACCCTCACCCTATCCCTAACACTAAACCCTCACCCTAACCCTCACCCTAACCCTCACTCCAACCCTAACCCTAAACCTAACACTTACCCTCACCCTAACTCTCACCCTTACCCTCACCCTAACTCTAACCCTAACCCTTAACCTCCTCCTAACTCTAAACCTAACCCTTAACCTAAACCTCACACTATCCCTAACCCTCACCCTAAACCTAACCCTACCTCTTACCCTAATCCTCATCCTATTCCTAACTCTAAACCTAACCCTCACCCAAATCCTCATTCTCACCCTCACCCTCATCCTCAACCTAACCCTAACCCTAACCATAGTCCTAATGCTAACCCTCACCCTAACTCTAACCCTAACCTTCACACTCACCCACACCCTAACCCTAAACCTAACCCTAACATTCACCCTAACCCTAACCCCAACCCTCACCCTAATTCACACCCTAACCCTAACCCTAACCCTAAACCTCACCCTCACCCTAAACCTCACCCTCACACTTACCCTAATCCCAACCCTAAGTCTAAACCTTAACCTAACCCTCACACTAATCCTAACCCTCACCCAAACCATAACCAAACCCTCACGCTAATACTCATCCTATCCCTAACCCTAATATTGACCCTCACCCTAACCCTAAACCTAACCCTAACCCTAAACCTAACCCTCAAATTTACGTAAGCGAAAACCTCACCCTCAACCTCACCCACACCCTAACCCTCACCCTCACCCTAGCCCTCACCCTAACCCTCACTCTATCCCTAGCCCTAACGCTATCTCTCACTCTCACCCTAACCCTCAAACTCACCCTCACCTTAACACTAACCCTAATCCTCACCCTAGACCTTCCCCTAACCCTAATGCTAAACGTAAAGCTCATCCTCACCCTAAACCTTATGCTAACCCTATCAATCACCCTCACCCTAACCCTCACCTTAACACTTACCCTCACCCTCAACCTAACCCTAACTCTAACTCTAACTCTCACACTAACCCTAACCCTAACCCTCACCCTAACCCCATCCCTAACATTAACCCTAAACTTCAACCTAACCCTAACATTAACTCTAACCCTCACCATCACCCTAACCCAACCCCTAAGCCTAAACCTAACCCTAACCCTCAGCATAACCCTCACCCTAACACTAATGCTAACTCTAACCCTCACCCTCACCCGAAGCCTCACCCTAACAATTACCCTGACCTTAATCCTAACTCTAATCCTGACCTTAAACCTCACAAAAAACCTATCTCTCAGCCTACCCCTAACCCTAACATTCACCCTAACCCTAAACCTAACCCTAACCCTCACCGTAAACTTTTCCCTAACCCTAAACCTAAACCTAACCCTAAACCTCACAATATCCCTAAGCCTAACCCTAACCGTCACACTCACCCTAAGCATCACCCTTATCCTAACCCTCACCCTCATTCTAATCCTCACCCTAATCCTAACCCTAACCCTCAACTTAACCCTAACCCTGACATTAACCCTAACCCTCACACTAAACCTCAACCTAACCCTAAACCTACTTCTAACACTAAACCTCACCCTAAACCTCACACTTAACTTACACCTCACCCTCACCCTAACACTCACACTAGCCCTTACCCTCACGTTAACCCTAACACTAAACCTAACCCTAAGCCTCACACTAAACCTATCCCTCACTTTACCCCTAACCCTAACATTCACCCTAACCCAAACCCTAACCCTCACTGTACATTTTACCCTAACCCTAACCCTATCCCTAACCCCAATTCTCACCCTAACCCTAACCTCACCCTCACCCTCACCTTAGCCCTCACTCTAACCCTCAATCTAACCCTAACCCTCACTTAACCCTAACCCCTACCCTAACACTAAGCCTCACCCTCACCCTAACCCACACCCTAACCCTAACCCTAACACTAACCAAAACCCTCACCCTAACCTCACCCTAACCCTAACCCTCACCCTAATCCTCACCCTCACACTAAACCTCATCTTAACCCTAACACTAACCCTCAACCTAACCCTAACCCTCACCTGAACTCTTACCCTCACCCTAACCCTCACCCTAACTCTCATCCTAACCCTCACCCTAATACTTACTCTAACCCTAACCCTAAACCTCACACTAACCCTCACCCAAACCGTAACACTTACCCTAACACTAACCCTCACACTCACCCTAAACCACACCCTAGACCTAACCCTAATACTAACAAAAACCCTCAAAGTTACCCTCACCCTAACTCCAACCCTCACCCTACCCCTAACCCTAAACCTAACCCTAACACTCATCCTCACCCTAAACCTCCCCCGAACACTTACCCTCACCCTAACCCTCACCCTAAACCTAACCCTAACCTCACCCTATCCCTCACCCTAACCCTAACCCTAACCCTCACCCTCACTCTAACCCTCACTCTAAACCTTACCCTCACCCTAGCCCTAACCGTAAACCTCACCGTAACCTTCACCCTAAACTTAACCCTAAACCTAACCCTAAAACTCACCCTAACCCTCCCCTTAACCCTAACCCAAACCCTAATCCTCACCCTCACACTAAACCTAACCCTAATCCTTACCCTCACCCTAACCATAACCCTAACCCACACAGTAATCCTAACTCTCACCCTAACCCTAACCCTATCCCTCCCTGTAACCCTCACCTAACACTAAACCTAAACCTAAACCTCACACTAACCCTAACCCTAACCCTCATGCTCACCCAAAACTTCAACCTCACCATCACCCTCACCCTAACCCTAAACCTCACCAAAACCCTAACCCTCACGAGAACCCGAACCATCACCCTCAGCCTCACCCTCACCCTAAACATCACACGAACCCTTAGCCTCACCCTAACCCTAAACCTAACACTCAGCCTAAATCGAACGGTCACCCTAACCCAAAACCTCACCCTAATCCTCAAACTAACCCTAACGCTAAACATTACCCTAACCCTAACCCTCACCCTCACCATCACCCTAAACTTAACTCTAACCATCACCCTCACCCTAATCCTTAACCTCACCCTAACGCTAACCCTTACCCTTACTTTAACCATCACCCTAATCCTAACATTCACCCTAATCCTAATGCTACCCCTTACCCTAACCCTCATCCTAACCCTAACCCTAACCCTAACCCTCACCCTAACACTAACCCTAACCCTACCCCAACCCTCAAAAACACCCTAACCTTCACCCTAACCCTAATGCAAACCAGAACCCTAAACCTCACCCTAACCCTAACCCTAACCCTAAACCTCACACTAACCCTAACCATCACTCTAAACCTAAACTTCATCTTATCCCTGACCCTCCCCCTAATTCTCACCCTAACCCTAATCTTAACACTTACCTATCCGAAACCCTCACCCTCAACCTCACCCTCACCCTAACCCTCAACATCACATTAGACCTCACGATAAACCTTACCCTAAACCTAAAAATAACCCTCACACTAACCCGCACCGTCACCCTAAACCTAACCCTAAGCCTTAAACTTACCCTAACCCTAACTCTAACCCTAACACTAACCCTAACCCTCATCCTAACCCTAGCACTCACCCTCACACTAAACCTCACCCTAAACCTTACCCTCACTCTAACCTAACCCTAAATCTAACCCTCAAAATAACCCTAACCCTCATCCTAACCCTAACTCTAACACTTACCCACAACCTAACCCTAACCCTAACCCTAAACCTAAACCTAACCTTAACCTAACTCTAACCCTAACACTAATCCTCACACTAACACTCACCCTAGCCGTAACCCTAACCTTCCCGCTCACCCTAACCCTCACACTAACCCTAACCCTCACCATAAACCTAAACCTAACCCTCACCTTCACCCTCAAACTCACCCTCAGCCTAACCCTAACGCTAACACTAATCCTAACCCTAACCCTCACCCACACCCTCACCCTAACCCTAGTCCTAACCCTCAACCTCACCCTCAGCCTCACCCTAACCCTCACCCTCACCCTAACCCTAAACCTAACCCTATTCCTATCGCTCACCCTAACCCTTATTCTAACACTAACCCTCAATCTCACCCTAACCCTCACACTAACCCTTACCCTCACCCTAACCCTAACCTCACCCTCATTCTAACCCTCACTCTAACACTTAACCACAATCTAACACTCAGCATAACCCTCACCCTAACCCTAACACTAGCACTAACACGAACACCAACTCTAACCCTCACCCTCACCCTCACCCTCAGCCTAACCTAACCCCAACCCTCACCCTCATCCTAACCCTAACGTTAATCCTAACCCTCACCCTCACCCTAACCCTCTCACCAACCCTAACCCTCACCCTAACCCAAACCCTCACCCTAACCCTATTCCTAACCCTAATCCTCACTTCACCCTAATCGTCACCCTAACCGTTACAGTCACCCTCACCCTAACAATCACACTAACAATAACCCTCACCCTCACCCCAACCCTAACACTCACCCTCACCCTCAACCTCAGCCTAACAAAAACCATAACCCTAAACCTCACCCTCAACCTCACCCTAACCCTTAACCAAACCCTTACCCACACCCTAACCCTCACCCTATCGCTAATGCTAACCTTAAACTTCACCCTCACCCTAACCCTTACCCTCACCTTAACCCTAACCCTAATCCTAACCCGAATCCTCACACTAAATCTAACCTTAACCCTATCCCTCAGCCTAACCCTCACCCAAATCATAACACTAATCCTCTCCCTATCCCTAATCCTAAACCTAACCCTAACCCTCACCCTCACCACTAACCCTAACCCTAACCATCACCCTCACCCTAACCCTCACACTAACCCTAACACTAACCAAAACCCTCATCCTAACACTCACCCTCACCCTAACACTAACCCTCAACCTATTACTCACAATAATCCTAACCCTATCCCTCACCCTCACTCTAACCCTCACTTTAAACCTAACCCACACCCTTGCCCTAAACCTAACGCTCACCGAAACCCTCACCCTAAACTTAACCCTAAACCTAACCCTAACCCTGACCCTCACCCTCCCCATAACCCTAACCCTAACCCTAATCCTCACCCTCACACTAAACCTAACCCTAATCCTTACCCTCACCCTAACCATAACCCTAACCCACACAGTAATCCTAACTCTCACCCTAACCCTATCCCTCCCTGTAACACTCACCTAACACTAACCCTAAACCTAAACCTCAACCTAACCCTACCCCTACCCCTACCCCTCATGCTCACCCTAAACTTCAACCTCAACATCACCCTCACCCTAACCCTAACCCTCACCCAAACCCTAACCCTCACGAGAACCCGAACCCTCACCCTCAGCCTCACCCTCACCTTAAACATCACACTAGCCCTAAGCCTCACCCTAACCCTAAACCTAACACTCAGCCTAAACCGAACGGTCACCCTAACCGAAAACCTCACCCTAATCCTCAAACTAACCCAAAAGCTAACCATTTCCCTAACCCTAACCCTCACCCTCACCATCATCCTAAACCTAACACTAACCCTCACCCTCACCCTAATCCTTAACTTCACCCTAACCCTAACCCTTAACCTTACTCTAACCGTCACCCTAATTCTACTATTCACCCTAACCCTAACCCTACCTCTTACCCTAACCCTCATCCTAACCCTAACCCTAACCCTAACCATCACCCTAACACTAACTCTAAACCTACACCTAATCGTCAAAAACACCCTATCCCTCACCCTAACCCTAATGCAAACCGAACCCTAAACCTCACCCTAATCCTAACCCTCACCCTTAACCTCACACTAACTCTAACCATCACTCTAACCCTAAACTTCATCCTATCCCTGATCCTCCCCCTAATCCTCCCCCTAACCCTAACCTTAACCCTTACCTAACCGAAACGCTCACCCTAACCGTCACCCTCAACAAAACCCTCAACCTCACATTAGACCTCACCATAAACTTTATGCTAAACCAAACAATAACCCTCACACTAACCCTCACAGTCACCCTAAACCTAACCCTAAGCCTTACCCTCAACCTAACCCTAACCCTAACTCTAACCCTCACACTAATCCTAACCCTCATCCTAACCCTAACCATCACCCTCACCCTAAACCGCACCCTAATCCTTACCCTCAACATAACCATAACCCTGACTCTAACCCTCAAACTAACCCTAACCTTCATCCTAACCCTCACTCTAACACTTACCCACAACCTAACCATAACCCTAAACCTCTCCCTAACCCTAACCCTAACCCTAACACTAACACTAACCATAACCCTTACTTCACCCTAATCATCACCCTAACCGTTACAATCACCCTCACCCTAAAAATCACACTAACCCTAATCCTCACCCTAACCACAACCCTACCACTCACTCTCACCCTCACCTTCAGCCTAACAAATATCCTAACCCTAAATGTCACCCTCACCCTCACCCTAACACTAACCCTAACCATCATCCTAACCCTAACCCTAACCCTCACCGTCATCCTCAGCCTAACCCTAACCCTAACCCTAAAGCTAAACCTAACCCTCACCCTCACTCTTACCCTAACCTTACTCCTCACCCTAAACATCATCCTCACTCTAACCCAAACACTAACCCTAAACCTCACCCTCACCTTCAGCCTAACCCTAACCCTAACCCTCACCCTCACCCTAAACCTCAACCTAACCCTAATACTCACAATAACACTTAACATCACCCTAATCCTAATATTAACCCTAACCCTCACCCTATCCTTCATCCTAATCCTAACCCTAACCCTAACCCTAACCTCACCCTAATGCTAACTCTAATCCTCACCCTCACTCTAGCTCTCAACCTAACCCTAATCTTAAACCTAAACCTCACCCTCAGTCTCACCTTAATCCTAACACCCTAACCCTCACCCTCACACTTATCCTCGGCCTAAGCCTAAGCCTTAGCCTAAGACACCCTAAGCCTCACATTCACGTTCACCCTACCCCTAACCATAACACTAACCCTTACCCTAAACCTCACACTAACTCTTACCTTACGCTAACTGTAACTTCTACCTAACCCTAACCCTAACCCTCAACTTCACCCTAGCCCTCCGCCTAACACTAAGCCGAACCCTAACACTAACCCTAACCATAAATCTCACCCTAACCCTCACCCTAACCCTAACCCTCACCCTCACGCTAGTCCATACACTAACTCTAAGCCTAAGCCTAACCCTCAACCTAAACCTCACTCTAACCCTAACCCAAACCCACAACCTAAACCTAACCCTCACCCTGACCCTCACCCTAACTGTAATCCTAAGCCTAACCCTAAACCTAATCCTCAAACTCACCCTCACCTTAACCCTATTCCTAATCCTAACCCTAGCCCTAACCCTCACCCTAAACCTCACACTAACACTACCTCTAACACTAACCCTCACCATAAACCTCACCCTCAGCCTGACCCTCACCACAAACTTAACCCTAACCATAAAAATAACAATAACCCTAAAACTAACCCTAACCCTAACACTCACTGTAAACCTAACCCTAACCCTAACCATAACCCTAAACCTTACCCTAACCCTAACCCTAACCCTAACCCTAATCATCACCCTCACCCTCACCCTAACCCAAACCCTAACCCTAACCCTCACCCTAACCCTAACCCTAACCCTAAACCTACCCTAACCCTAACCATAAACCTAAACCTAACCCTAACCCTGAACCTCATCCTAATCCTCACCCTACCCCTAACCCTAACCCTCACACTAACCCTCACCCTCATGCTCGGCCTAAGCCTAACCCTAACCCTAACCCTAACCCTCACCCTAACCCTCACCCTAACCCTAACCCTAACAATAATCCTAACTCTAACCTTAAACCTCACCCTAACCCTAACCCTATCCCTAACCCTAACTCTCACCCTCACAGTAACTTTAAACCTAATCCTAATCCTACCAATAACCTTAACCCTAACCCTAACACTCAACATATCCATAACCCTCACTCTAACCCTAACCCGAACACTAACCCGAACCCTCACTCTCACCCTTAGGCTCGGCCTAAACCTAAGCCTAAGCCTAAGACTAACCCTTACCCTCACACTCAACCTCACACTAACGCTAACAGTAACACTCACCCTAACCCTAACCCTCACCCTCACCCTAACCCTCCGCCTAACACTAACCCCAACCCTAACCCTAATACTAACCCTAAACCTAACCCTCACACTAAACCTCACCCTAACCCTCACCCTCACCCAAGCCCATAACCTAACCCTAAGCCTAATCCTAACCCTCACCCTAAACCTCACTCTAACCCTAACCCCAACCCTCACCCTAACCCTAACCCTCACCCTCACCCTCTGCATAACTCTAATCCTATCACCAACCCTAACCCTCACCTTAAACCTCACCTTAACGCTAACCCCAACACTAACCCTAACCCTAAACCTAACCATAAACCTCACTCTCAGCCTCACCCTCACTGCAAACTTAACTCTAACCATAACACTAACAATAACCATAACGCTAACCCTAACCATAAGCCTAACCATCACTGTAACCCTACCCTTAACCCTAATCCTAACCGTAACCCTAAACCTTACCCTAACCCTAACCCTAACTCTAACCCTAATTCTCACCCTCAACCTCACCCTAAACCAAACCCTAACCCTAACCCTCACCATAACCCGAACCCAAACCCTAAACCTAACCCTAACCCTAACCCAAAACCTAAACCTTACCCTAACCCTACACCTAACCCATACCCTAAACTTCATCGGAACCCTCACCCTAACCCTAAACCTCACACTAAACCTAACCCTAACCCTCACCTTCATGCTCGGCCAAAGCATATGCCTAAGCTTAAGCCTAAACCTAACCCTAACCCTAACCCTCACCCTAACCCTAACCCTAAAAATAACCCTAACCCTCAACCTGTCCATAACCCTCACCCTAATCCTAACCCTCACACTCACCCTTAGGCTCGGAATAAGCCTAAGCCTAAGACTAAGAGTAACCCTTACCCTCACACTCACCCTAACCCTAACAGTAACACACACCCTCACACTAACCCTCACACTAACCCTCACCCTAACACTAACACTAACCCTAAACCTCACCCAAACCCTAACCCTAACCCTCACCCTCACCCTCTGCCTAACACTAAGCCTATCCCTAACCCCAACCCTAACCCTAACACTAACCCCAATCCTAACCCTCACCCTAACCCTCATTCGAACCTTGACCCTAAACCTCACCCTCACCCTAGCCCATACCCTAACCCTAAACCTAATCCTAAACTTCACCCTAAACCTCACTCTAACCCTAACAGCAACCCTCACCCTAACCCTAACCCTAAACCTCACCATCAACATAACTCTAATCCTAACCCTAACCCTAAACCTAATCCTCACACTCACCCTCACCTTAACCCTAATCCTAATCCTAACCCTAACACTCACCCCAACCCTAAACCTCACCCTAAACCTAACCCTAACACTAACCCTAAGCCTAACTCTAACCCTAAACCTCACCCTAACCCTAAACCTCACCCTAACACTTACCTTCACCCTAAAACTAACCTTAACCCGAACACTAACCCTCACACTAACCCTAACCATCACCCTAAACTTAAAACTCACCCTAACCCTAACCCTAACCCTCAACATAGCCCTAACCCTAACCTTTACCCTAACCCTAACACTCATCCTAACCCTAATCCTCACACTCACCCTCAAGCTGGGCCAAAGCCTAAGCATAAGTCTAAGACTAACCTCATCCTAACCCTAAACGTAACCCTATCCCTAAACCTAACCCTCACACTAACCCTCACCCTAAAACTAAAACTAACTCTAACCATAAACCTCATGCTCAGCCTCACCTTCACCGTAAACTTAACCCTAAACATAACACTAAGTATTACCCTAACCCTAACCTTAATCCTCACCATAACCCTAAACCTAACCCTAACACTAACCCTAACCAAGACCCTAACCCTAAACCTCACCCTCACCCTAGGCCTCACCCTAACCCTAACTCTCATCCTCACCCTAAACCTCACACTAACCCTAACATTAATGCTCAATCTAACCCTCACACTCAACCTAACCCTAAACCTAACCCTCACCCTAACCCTAACCTTCACCATTACCATAAAACTCACCCTCAGCCTAACCCTCACCTTTACCCTTACTGTCCCCTCACCCTAACCCTAACCCTCACACTCAACGTAACCCTAACCATAACCCTAAACATCACCCTAACGCTAACCTTAACCCTCACCCTCACTCTAGCCCTCACACTAACCTTAAACCTAACTCTAACCCTAAACTTGCTCCTAAGCCTCACCCTAACCCTAAAACCCTAAACCTCATCCTAACCCTAACCCTCTCCCTCACACTCATGCGCGACCTAAGCCTAAGACTAAGCCTAAGACTAACCTTAACCCTCACACTCAACCTAATCCTCACCGTAACCCTGAAACTAATCTCACCCTCACCCTAGCCCATACTCTAAGCCTAAGCCTAAGCCTAACCCTCACCCTAACCCTCACCCTCACCCTAAGTCTAATCTTAACCCTAACCTTCACACTCACCCTCACACTAACCCTAACTGTAACACTAACCCTAACCCTAACACTAAACCTCACCCTAATGATAACTCTAACCCTAAACCTCATCCTCACCCTAACCCTAAAAATCACTCTCACTCTAACCCTCCACCTAACACTAAGCCTATCCCTAACCCCAACCCTAACCCTAACATTAACACTTAACCTATACCTCAAACTAACCTTCACCCTAACCCTGACCCTAAACCTCACTCTAACCTTAGCCCATAATCTAACCCTAAGCCTAATCCTAAACCTCACCCTAACCCTCACTCTAACCCTAAACCCGACCCGAATCTAATGCTAACCCTCACCCTCACCCTCACCCACAGCCTAAACCTAAGCCTAACAGTAACCCTAACCCTAAACCTCACACTCACCCTAAACCTAAGCCTAACCCTAACACTAACCCTAAACCTAACCCTCACCCTAAAGCTAACTCTAACCCTAATCCTCACCCTAACCCTAACCCTAACCCTAAACGTCACTCTCACAGTCACTTTAAACCTAACCCTAATCCTAACAATAACCCTAACCCTAACCCTAACCCTCACCCTTTCCATAACCCTCACCCTCAACCTAACCCTCACCCTAACCCTAACCCTTACCCTCACCCTTTGGCTCAGAATAAGCCTAAGCCTAAGACTAAGTCTAACCCTTACCCTCACACTCACCCTTACCCTAACCCTAATACTAACACTCAACCTAAATCTAATATTCACACTAACCCTCACTCTAACACTAACACTAAACCTAAACCTCACCCAAACCCTAAACCTAACCCTCACCCTCACCCTCACCCTCCGCCTAACATTAAGCCTATCCCTAACCCCAACCTAACCCTAACCCTAACCCTAAACCTAATCCTAACCCTCCCCATAACCCTAACCATAACACTCACCCTAACACTAACCCTCACCCTCACCCTAGCCCATACTCTAAACCTAAGCCTAAGCCTAACCCTCACCCTAACGCTCACACTCACCCTAAGTCTATTCCTAAACGTAACCCTCAGACTCACCCTCACCCTAACCCTAACTGTGACATTAACCCTAACACTAACACTAATCCTCACCCTAATGCTTACTCTGAACCTAAACCTCATCCTCATCCTAACCCTAACCCTCACCCTCACCGTCACCCTCCGCCTAACACTAAGCCTATCCCTAATCCAAACCCTAACACTAACACTAACCCTAAACCTAACCCTCAACCTAACCCTGACCCTAACCCTCACCCTCACCATAGCCCATACCCTAACCCTAAGCCTAATCCTAACCCTCACCCTAACCCTCACTCTAAACCTAACCCCAAACCTAACCTAACCCTAACCCTCACCCTCACCCTCACCCTCAGCCTAAACCTAAGCCTAACAGTAACCCTAACCCTAAAACTCACACTCACACTAAACCTCCCCCTTACGCTAACCCTAACACTAACCCTAACCCTAACTCTCACCATAACCCTAACAAAACCTAAACCTCACCCTAAACCTAACCCTCAACCTCAACCTCAAGCTGGGCCTAAGCCTACGCATAAGCCTAAGACTAACCCTAAACCTCACACTCACCCTCACCCTAACTGTAAACGTAACCCTAACCCTAACCCTAACCTTCACACTCACCCTCACCCTAATGCTAACCCTAACCCTAACCCTAACCAAAACCGTCACTCTCAGCATCAACTTCATCGCAAACTTAACCCTAACCATAACACTAACAATAAACCTGACCCTAACCCTAACCCTCACCATAACCCTAAACATAACCTTAACACTAACCCTCACCATAACCCTAACCCTAATCTTTACCCTCACCCTCACCCGAACCCAAACCCTAAACCTCACCCTCACCCTAAACCTAACCGTATCCCTAAACCTAACCCTAACCCTAATCCTAACCCTAAAACTAACCCTAACCGTAATCCTAACCCTAAATCTCATCCTACTGCTCACCCTAACCCTAACCCTAACCCTCACCCTAATCCTAACCCTAACACTCACCCTCATGCTCCGCCTAAGCCTAAGCCTAACCATAGCCAAAACCCTAACCCTCACCCTAACCATAAACCTAATTCTAACACTAACTCTATCCCTAAACCTCACCCTCACCCTAACCCTAACTCTAAACCTAACCCTCAACCTAGTACTCATCCTAACCCTAAACCTAACCCTCATCTTCACCCTCAACTTCACCCTCACCCTAACCCTAAACCTAACCCTAACAATAAACCTAACCCTAACCCAAACCCTATTCATAACCCTCACCCTCACCCTAAGGCTAACCCTAAACATAACACTAACCCTCACCCTCACCCAAACCCTAACCCTCAACTTCACCCTAACCCTAACCCTAAAACTCACCCTCACTCTAACCATCACCCTAACACTCAAGATTACCCTAACCCTCACTCTCATCCTAAACCTCACACTAACCCTCAACCTACCCCTAACATGAACCCTTACCCCTAGCCTAACGCTATCACCAACCCTCACCATAACCCTCACCCTCAACCTATCCCTAACCATAACACTAACCCTAACCCTAACCCTCACACTAACCCTTAAGCTCACCCTAACCCTAACCCTAATCCTCACCCTCACACTAACCCTCACTCTAATCATAACTCTAACCCTAAACCTATCCCTAACTCTAACCACCACCCTAACCCTAACCCTAACCCAAACCCTACCCCTCACCCTAATCCTTACCCCTACGCTACCACTAAACCTAACCCTCACAATAACCCTCACCCTAACCCTAACCCTAACCCTAAACGTCAACCTAACCCTCACACTCAACCTCACCCAAACCGAAACCCTAACCGTTACCCTAACCCTAAACCTAACCGTAACACTCACCCTTATCTTAACCCTCACCCTCAGCCTAAACCTCACCTTAACCATTACCATCATCATCACCCTAACCCTAAATCTCATCCTAAACCTCACCCTAACCATAACACTAACCATCACCCTAAACCTAATCCTCACCCCCACCCTCACCCTCAGCCTAACCCTAAGCCTAACCCTAAACCAAAACCTAAACCTAACCCTCACCCTCACCCTAACCCTAATCCTAACTGTAACCCTCACACTAATCCTAACCCTCAACCTCACCTTAACCATAACCCTCATCCTAACCCTCACCCTATCCCTCACCCTAACCCTAAACCACAGCCTAACCCTCACCATCACTGTGACCCTAACCCTAATCCAAACCCTCACCCTAACCCTAACCCTAAACCTAACCCTACCCTTAACCTTAACCCTTACCCCTACCCTACCCCTAAACCTAACGCTCACAATAACACTCACCCTAACCCTAACCCTAACCCTGAATGTCAACCTAACCCTCACCCTCAACCTCACCCGAACTGAAACCCTAACCCTTACTCTAACCCTAAACCTATCCCTAACACTCACCCTTATCTTAACCCTCACCCTCAGTCTAAACCTCACCTTAACCATTACCACCATCCTCACCCTAACCCTAAATCTCATCCTAAACCTCAGCCTAACTTTAACCCTAACTATAACCCTAAACCTAATCTTCACCCCCACCCTCACCGTCAGCTTAACCCTAAGGCTAAGCCTAAGCCTAACCCTAACCCTAACCCTCACACTCACCCTCCTCCTAACCCTAATCCTAACGCTAACCCTAACCCTGAACCTAAACCTAAACCTAACCCTCGCCCTCAGCCTAACCCTAATCCTAACCCTAACCCTCACACTAATCCTAACCCTCAACCTCACTGTAACCATAACCCTCATCCTAACCCTCACCCTATCCCTCACCCTAACCTTAAACCTCAGCCTAACCCTCAGCCTCACTGTGACCCTAACCATAATCCAAACCCTCAACCTAACCCTAACCCTAACCCTAACCCTAAACCTCACCCTAACCCTAATCCTAACCCTCACCCTCATCCTCACCCTCATTGTAAAATTAACCCTAACCATAAAACTAACAATAACCCTAAACCTAAACCTGATCCTAACCCTCACCCTCACCCTAACCCTAACACTAACCCTTACCCTAACCCTAACCCTCACCCTCAACGTAACCCTAACCATAAACCCTAAACCTCACACTAACGTTAACCCTAACCCTCACCCTCAATCTAGACCTCACCCTAACCCTAATCCTAACCCTAAACCTCATCCTAACACTCAACCTAACCCTAAAATACTAACTCTCATCCTAACCCTAACCTCTCCCTCACACTCATGCTCGGCCTAAGCCTAAGCCTAAACCTAAGACTAAACATAACCCTCACACTCACCCTAACCCTCACCCTAACACTAACACTAACCCTCAACCTCACCCTAGCCCATACTCTAACCCTAAGACTAAGCCTAACCCTCATGCTAACCCTCTCCCTCACCCTAACTCTAATCCTAACCCTGAACCTCACACTCACCCTCACCCTAACCCTAACTGTGACACTAACCCTAACCCTAACACTAACCCTCACCCTAAAGCTAACTCTAAACCTAAACTTCATCCTCACCCTAACCCTAACACTCACCCTCACCCTCACCCTCCGCCGAACACTAAGCCTATCCCTAACACTAACATTAACCCGAAACCTAACCCTCACACTAACCCTCACCCTAACCCTGAACCTAACCCTCACCCTCAACCTAGCCCATACCCTAAACCTAAGCCTATTCCTAAACCTCACCCTAACCCTCACTCTAACCCTAACCCCATCCCTCACCCTAAACCTAACCATCACTCTCACCCTCACCCTCAGCCTAAATCTAAGCCTAACAGTAACCCTAACCCTAAACCTCACACTCACCCTAAACCTTACCCTAACACCAACCCTAACACTAACCCTAACCCTAACCCTCACCCTAACCCTAACTCTAACCCTAATCTTCACCCTAAGCCTATCCCTCACCCTCACCTTCAAGCTGGGCCTAAGCCTAAGCATAAGCCTAAAACTAAATCTAACCCTCACACTCACCGTCACCCTAACTCTAAACGTAACCCAAACCCTCGCACTAACCCTCAACCTAACACTAAACCTAACTCTAACCCTATCCATAACAATAACCCTCACCCTCAGCCTCACGCTCACCGCAAACTTAACCCTAACCATAACACTAACAATAACCCTAATCCTCACCATAACCCTAACCCTAAACCTAACCCTAACCCGAACCCTAGACCTAATCCTTACCCTCACCCTCACCCTAAACCAAACCCTAACCCTAACCCTCACCCTAACCCTAACCTTAACCCTAAACCTAACCCTAACCCTAATCCTAACCCTAAACCTAATCCTAACCATAACTTTAACCCTAAATCTTATCCTAACCCACACCCTTACCCTAACCCTACCCCTCACCCTAACCCTAACCTTAACCCTCACCCTCATGCTCGGCCGAAGCCTAAGCCTAAGCCTAACCATAACCCTAACCCTAACCTTCACCCTAACCATAAACCTAACACTAACCCTAACTCTAACCCTAAACCTCACCCTCACCCTAACTCTAACTCTAACCCTAACCCTAAACCTAAACCTCACCCTAACCATAACCCTAACCGTCACCCTCACACTCACTGAAAATGTAACCCTAACCCTAATCCTAACAATAACCCTAACCCTTACCCTAACCCTCACCCTATCCATAACCCTCACCCTACCACTAACCCTCAACTTAACACTAACCCTAACCCTAAAACTAACCCTCACACTGACCCTGAACATCAAACTAACCCTAAACCTCACCCTAAACCTAACCCTAAACCTCCCCCTCACCCTAGCCCTCACCGTAACCCTAATCTTCATCCTCACCCTAAATCTCACACTAATCCTAACACTAATCCTCAATCTAACCCTCCTCTTCCCCCTAAACCTAACCCTAACCCGCACCCTCACCCTCACCCTAACCCTAACCTTCACCATTACCATAACACTCACACTCAGCCTAACCCTCACCTTTACCCCTACTGTCCCCCTCACCCTAACCCTCACCCTAACCCTCATCCTCATCCTAACCCTCACCCTAACCCTAACCCTAACCCTCACCCTCAATGTAACCCTAACCCTAACCCTAAACTCACCCTAATGCTAACCCTAACACTCACCCTCACTCTAGCCCTCACCCTAACCCTATTCCTAACGCTAAAACTCATCCTAACCCTCACCCTAACCCTCACCCTCACCCTAGTCCATAACCTAACCCTAAGCCAAAGCCTACCCCTCACACTAACCCTCACTCTAACCCTAACCCAAAGCCACACCCTAACCCTAACCCTCACCCTAACCCTAACTCAAATCCTAAGCCAAACCATAACCCTAATCCTCAAACTCACCCTCACCTTAACCCTAATTCTAATCCTAAACCTAACCCTAACCCTAAACCTAAGCCTTACCCTCACCCTCACCCTAACTCAAACCCTAATCCTAACCCTCACCCTAACCCTAAACTTAACCCTAAACCTAACCCTAACCCTAATCCTAACCCTAAACCAAACCCTAACCGTAACCTTTACCCTAAATCTCATCCTACCCGTCACCCTAACCCTAACCCTAACCCTCACCCTAACCCTAACCCTAACCCTCACCCTCATGCTTGGCCTAAGCCTAACCCTAACCCTAACCCTAACCCTAACCCTAACCCTAAACCTCACCCTCACCCTAACCCTAAACCTAAACCTGATCCTAAACCCAAACTTAACCCTCACCCTTACCCTCACCGTAAAGTAACCCTAACCCTAACCCTAACAATAACCCTCACCCTAATCCTAACACTCAACCTAACCATAACCCTCATCCTAACCCTAAACCTCACCATAACACGAACCCTAACCCCAACACTAACGCTCACACTAACCCTAACCATCACCCTATCCCTAATCCTCACCCTAACACTAACCCTAAACTTCACCCTCACCCTAGCCCTCACACTAACCCTAACCCTCATCCTCACCCTAAACCTCACACTAACCCTAACACTAATCCTCAATCTAACCCTAACACTAAACCTTACCCTAACCCTCATCCAAACCCTAACCCTCATGCTTACCGTAACCCTCACCCTCAGCCTAACCTACAACTTCACCCTTTCCCTCAGCCTAACCCTAAGCCTAACCCTAACCATAACGCTAAGGCTCACACTCACCCTCACCCTCACACTAATCCTAAAGCTAACCCTATCCCTAACTCTAAACTTCACCCTAAACCTAACCCTCACCCTAACCTCACCCTAACACTTATCCTAACCTACACACTAATCCTAACCATCACACTTAGGGGAACACTCACCCTCAGCCTAACCCTGATCTTTACTCTTACCGTCCGCTCATCCTAACCCTCACCCTAACCCTAAACCTCATCCTAACACTCACTCTAACCCTAACCCTATCCATCACCCTAACATTAACCCTCATCCTCACCTTCACCTTCACCCTAACCCTAAGCCTAAGACTAACCCTAACCCTCACCCGCACACTAGCCCTAACCCTAAACCTAAGCCTAACCCTAACCCTCATCTTAAAACTCACCCTTACCCTAACCCTAACCATCACTCAAAACCTATTCCTAACCCCCACCCACACCCTCAGCCTAACCCTAATCCTAAGCCTAAGCCTAACCCTAACCCTCATCCTCACCCTAGCCCGCACCCTAACCCTAATCCAAACCATAACCCTCACCCTAAACCTCACCCTAAACCTAACCCTAAACCTCACAATAAACCTAACCCTAACCCTCAACCTAACCCAAACCCTCACCCTTACCGTAACCCTAACCCTAAACCTCACCCTAAAACTAAACCTCACCCTAACCCTAAACCTCACCCTAAACCTAACCCTAACCTTAACCCTCACCCTAGCCCTCATCTTAACCCGAATCCTAACCCTATACCACATTCTAACCCTCACCCTAACCCTAAACCTAACCCTCACCCTAACCATAACCCTCATCCTCACCCTCAGCCTAAACCTAAGCCTAAGCCTAACCCTAACCCTAAACCTCACATTCAACCTCACCCTACCCTTAATCCTAAATCTAACCCTATCCCTAACCCTAACCTTCACCCTCTCCCTAGCCCTAAACCTAAACCTAATCCTAACCATAACCCTAATCCTAACCTTCACCCTAACCCTAACCCTAACCATCACCCAAAACCTATTTCTCACGCCCAACCTCACCCTCAGCCTAACCCTAAGCCTAACCCTAACCCTAACCTTAACACTCACCCTCACCCTACCCTGCACCCTAAACCTAATCCAAACCATAAACCTCACCCTCAACCTAAACCTAAACCTCACCCTCAACCTCAGCCTAAACCTCGGCCTACCCCTAACCCTAACACTAACCCTCACACTCACCCTCACCCTAACCCTAATGACAGCCCTAAACCTAACCATCAACCTAACCCTAATCCTCACCCTAACCCTAAACCTAACACTGACCCTAAACCTAACCCTCAACCTAACCCTAACTCTAAACCTAAACCTCAACTTCATCTTAAGCCTATCCCTAACCCTAACCCTAAACCTCACCCTAAACATAACCCTAAACGTCACCTTCATCCTAACCCTCATCCTAATCCTCACCCTAACCCTAACCCTAACCATCACCTTAACCCAAACCCTCAACCTCAACCTCACCCACAGCCTAACCCTAAGCCTAAACATAAACCTAACCCTAACCCACACACTCACCCTCACCCTAACCGTAATCCTAATCTTAAACCTAAGAATAACCCTAACCCTAACATTAACCCTCACCCCAAACATAACCCTCACCCTAAACCTAACCCTCACCGTAACACTTACCCTCACCCTAAAACTAACCCTTACTCTAACACTAACCCTCACACTAACCCTAGCCCTCACCCTAACCCTAAACCTCACCCTAATCCTAACCCTAAAATTCACCCTCACCCAAGCCCTCACCCTAACCCTAATTCTAAACCTAACCCTCAACCTAACGATAACCCTCATCCTCACCCCAAACCTCACACTAACCCTAACCTTAATCCTCAATCTAACCCTCACCCTAACCCTAACCTGAACCCTTAACCTAACCCTCACTCTAATCCTAACCCTCACCCTTATCTTAAACCTCACCCTCAGCCTAACCCTCACCTTTACCCTTACAATCACCCTCACCCTAACCCTCACCTTTACCCTAACCCTCACCATAGCCCTCCCACAACCCTAACCCTAACCCTCAACCTCACCCTCACCCTCATCGTAATACTAACCCCATCAAAATTCATAACCCTAAAGCTCAACTTCACCCTAACTGTCACCCTAATTCTTAACCTCACACTAATACTAACCCTAACCCTAACCATAACTCTCACACTAAACCTAAACCTCACCCTATCCATAACGCAACCCATTACCCTAACTCTCACATTAACCCTAACTCTAACCCTCACCCTCACCCTCACCCTAACCCTCACCCTAATCCTAATCCTAACCCTCAGAATAACCCTCACACTAACCCTAAGTATAAACCTAGCCCTAACCCTCACCCTAACCCAAACCCTAACCCTAACCCTCACCCGTAACCTAACCCTCACTCTAAGTCTTAAACTCATCCCCACCCTAACCTCACACTTAACGGAAACCTCACCTTAACTATAAATCTAATCATCACCCTCACCGTCACCCTCATGCTAACCCTAATCCTAACACTCACCCTAACCCTAAAACTCACCCTAAACCTCACCTTAAACCTCACTCTCACCCTCACCTTCACCCTAACCCTAAACCTAACCCTCAACCTAACCCTCACCCTAAACCTAATGCTAACTCTAACACTCACCCCAAACCTCATGCTATCACTTATCCACACCACAAACCTAACCCTAACCTTAACCCTCACACTCACCCTAAATCTCACCGTAACCCTAAACCTAATCATAACCCTCACCCTCAACATAACCCTAACCATAACCCTCACCCTCACCCTAACCCTCTCCATAAACCTTACCCTCACCCTCACCATAACCCTCACACTAAACCTAACCCTCACCCTAAACCTAACCCTACCCCTCACCCTTACCCTCACCCTAAACTTAACCCGAACCCTATCCCTTACCCTAACCCTCACCCTTACTGTAACCCTCACCTTTACTCTTACCATCACGCTCATACTAACCCTCACCCTAACGCGAACCCACATCCTAACCCTCACCCTAACCCTAACCCTAACCATCACCATAACCCTAAGCCTCACCCTCACCATCACCCTCAGCCTAAACCTAACTCTAACACTAACCCTCACTCTCACCCTAGCATTCAGCCTAACCCTAATTCTAACCCTAACTCTCATCCTAAACCTCACCCTAACCTTAAGGATAAGCATCACCCTAAGACTAATCCTCACCCCCACCCTCACCCTCAGCCTAACCCTAAGCCTAAGCCTAATCCTAAACCTAACCCTCACACTCACCCTCACCCTAACCCTAATCCTAACCCTAACCATAACACTAACCCAAACCTCAACGTAACCCTCACCCTAACCCTAAAGCTAACCCTAACACTAACCCTATCCCTAACCCTCAACCTAACCCTCCCCTTCAACCTAACTCTAACCCTAAACCTCACCCTGACCCTATCCCTAATCCTAACCCTAACCCTAAACCTCACCCTAACCCTAACCCTAACGCTCACCATCAACCTCACCTAAACCTCACACTAACCCTAACCATAATCCTCAATCTAATCCTCACCCTAAACCTAAACCTAACCCTTACCCTAACCCTAATCCTAAACTTCACCCTCACCCTAAACCTAATCCTAACCCTAACCCTAACCCTCACCCTAACCTTAACCCTTACCCTTAAGGGAACCCTAACACTCATTCTAACCCTCACCCTAACCCTAATCCTAAACCTCACCCTAACACTAACCCTAACACTCTCCCTTACCCTAGCACTCACCCTAACCCTAAACCTAACCCTAATCCTCATGCTACCCATCACCCTAACCTTAACCCTAACCTTAACAATAGCCCTCAACCTAACCCTAATCCTCACGCTCACCATAACCCTAACCCTAACCCTAAACTCAAACCGAACCCTAACTCTCACACTATCCCTAACCCATCACTCAACCTAAACCTAAGCCTCACCCTTACCCTCACCCTCAGCAAAACTCTAAGCCTAACCCTAACCTTTAACCGAACCCTCACGCTCACACTACACCTTATCCTAATCCTAATCCTAACCCTAAGCCTAACCATCAACCTGACCCTAACACTCACCCTAACCCTAACACTAACCCTTACCTTAACCCTCGACCTAACTCTCCCCCTAAGGCTAAGTCTAAACATAAAGCTCAACCTAAACCTAACCCTAATCCTAACCCTAAACCTAAACCTCACCCTAACCCTAAACCTAACCCTCACCCTCACCCTTACTGTAACTCTAAACCTAACCCTAACAAAAACACTATTCCTAACCCTAAACCTAAACTTAACCCTAACCCTAACCCTAATCCAAACACTCACCCTCAACCTAACCCTAACCCTCACCCCCACCCTCACACTCAGCCTCAACCTAAGCCTAAGCCTAACCCTTAACCCTAACCCTCACACTCACCCTAACACTAAACCTAACCCTAACCCTAACCCTAACCTTCACCCTCACCCTAACCCTCACCTTAACCTTAACCCTAACATTAACCCCAAACCTAACCCACACCCTCAGATTCACCCTAAACCTAACTCTAACCCTAAACGTCATCCTGACCCTCTCCCTAACCCTAACCCTAACCCTACACCTCACCCTAACCCTAAAACTCAAACTCAATCTCAGCCTATCCCTCAACCTAACCCTAATCCTAACCATAAACCTCATCCTAAACCTCTCCATAATCCTAAGCCTAACCCTCACCCTAACCCTAACTATATCACCATCAACCTGACCCTCAGCCTAACCCTAAGCCTAACCATAAACCTAACCCTAACACACACACTCACCCTCATCCTAACCCTAAACCTAACCCTAAACCTAACCCTAACCTACACACTCACACTCACCCTATCATTAATTCTAACCCTAACCATATTCCTCCCCCTAACTCTCACCCTAACCCTAACCTACCCCTCACAAAAACTCTAACCCTAACCCTCACCCTCAGTCTCAGCCTAAGCCTAAGCCAAAACCTAACCCTAACCCTCACACTCACCCTAACTCTAAACCTAATCCTAACCCTAACCCTAACCCTTACCCTCACTCTAACCCTCACCTTAACCCTAACCCTAACACTAACCCTAACCCTAATCCTCTCCCTCAGCCTCACCCTAACCCTAACTCTAACCCTAAATCTCACCCTCACACTTACCCTGACCCTAATCCTATCCTTAAACCCTTACTTCACCCTAACCCTAAACCTAAACTTCACCCTCACCCTAGCCCTCCCCCTAAACTTAATCCTAACCTTAACCCTCATACTAACCCTCCCCCTAACCCTAACCCTAACCCTAACACTAATCCTAACCCTCACCCTCACCCTAACCCTAACTCTAATCCTAACCCTAACCCTAACCCTCACACTCACCCTCACCTTAACACTAATCCTAATCCTAACCCTATCACGAAACCTCAGCCACACACTAAACCTCACCCTAACACTTACCCAAATAGTAACCCTAACCTTAACCTAACCCTCACCATAAAACTAACTCTAAACCTAAACCTCACCCTCACCTTAACCCTGAACCTAACACTAATTCTAAACCTCACCCTAAACCTAAACCTTATCCTAACACTTACCCTCACCCTAACACTAACACTAACCCTATCACTAACCCTCACACTAATGCTAACCATCACCCTAAACCTAAACCTCACCCTAACTCTAACCCTAAACCTCAACTTCACCTTAGCCCTCACCCTAAGCCTAACCTTCATCCTCACCCTAAACCTCACACTAACCCTAACACTAATCCTCAATTTAACCCTCACTCTCACACTAAATTCTAACCCGACCCTCACCCTTGCCATCACCCTCAACCTCAGCCTAACCCTCACCTTTACTCTTATAGTCAACCTCATCCTAACCCTCACCCTAACCCTAACCCTCATCCTAACCCTCACCCTAACCGTAACCCTAACCATCACCCTAACCCTAACCCTCGCCCTCACCTTCAGCCTCAGCATAACCCTAAGCCTAAGCCTAAACCTATCCCTAAACCTCACAGTCATTGTAGCCCTCACTCTAACTCTTATCCTAAACCTAACCCTCATCCTAACCCTAAACCTAACCATAAACTAAACCAGCACTCTAAACCTAATCCTCATCCCCACCCTCACACCTCAGCCTAACCCTAAGCCTAAGCCTAAGCCTAACCCTAACCCTCACACTCAACCTCACCCTAAACATAATCCTAACCCTAACCCTAACCCTAAACCTAAACCTCAACCTAACCCTCACCGTAAACCTAACCCTAAACCTAACCCTCACCCTGACCTTAGTCTTCACCCTAACCCTCACCCCAAACCTAACCCTCACCCTCACCCAAACCCGAACCTTAACCCTCACCCTAAGCCTACCCCTAACATTAACCCTAAACCTCACCGTAACCCTAACACTAACCCTCACAATCACCCTAGCCCTCAACCTTACCCTACTTGTAACCCTAAACCTCATCCTAACACTCACCCTAAACCTAACCTTAACCCTCACCCTAAAACTAAACCTAATTTTCACCCTCAAACTAAACCTAACCCTAATCCTCACCATAACCCTAACCCTAAACCTAACACTCACCCTCACCCTAGCCCTCATCCTAACCCTAATCCTAACTGTAACCCTCATGCTAACACTCACACTAACCCTAACCCTAACTCTCACCCTAAACCAAGCCCTACTCCTAACCCTCAACCTATACCTAAACTTAACCCTAACCCTAAACCTCACCCTCATGATAGCCCTCACACTAACCCTAATCCTAAAACTAACCCCCATTATAACCATCACCCTAAACCTAACCCTAACCCTCTCCCTAACCCTAACCCTCACCCTCACTCTCAGCCTAACCCTAAGCCTACCTCTAACCCTAACCCGAACCCTAACCCTTACACTCACCCTCACCCAAACCCTAATCCTAAAATGAACCCTATCCCTAGCCCTAAAACTCACCCTAAATCTCAACCTAAACCTAAACCTAAAACTAATCCTAACACTAACCCTCACACTAACCCTCACCTTAAGTCAAACTCTAACCCTAAACCTCACCCCCAACCTAACCCTAATCCTCACCCTCACCCTCTCCCTCAGCCTATCCCTAAGCCTAAACCTAACCCAAAACCAAACCCTCACACTCACCCTCACCCTAAACTTCAGCCTTACCCTAAGACTAAGCCTAAGCCTAAACCTAACCCTAACCCTCACCTTAACCATAAGCCTCACCCTAACCCTAACACTCACTCTAACCCTAACCCTAACCCTCACCCTCACCAACACCCTCACCCTAACCGTAACCCTCACCTTCACCCTAAATCAAACCCTAACCCTAACCCTCACCCAAACCCTAAGCCTAACTCTAAACCTAACTCTAACCCTCACACTCACCCTCAACCTAAATTAATCCTAAACCTAAACCTATCCCTAACCCTAACCCTCACACTAACCCTCAACGTTGTGCTCACCCTAACGCTAATCCTAACCCTAAACCTCAACCTAACCCTCACCCTAACCCAAACCCTCACCCTAACAATAACTTTAAGCCTCACTTTCATGCTAGGCTTAGGCCTAAGCCTAAGCTTAAGCCTAACCCTAACACTCACCTAACCCTAACACGAACACTAACCCTTACTATAACCCTAAACCTCACCCTCACCCTAACCCTAAACCTAACACTAACTCTAAAACTCAACCTAACCCTAACCCTCACCCTCACCCTAGCCCTCAGCCTAACCCTAATCCTAACATTAATCCTCATCCTAATCCTCACCCTAACCCTAAACCTAACCCTCACCCTAAACCTAGCCCTAACCCTAACCCTAACCCTATCCCTCAACCTAATCATAACCGTCAATCTCACCGTAACCCTAACCCTAACCCTCACCCTAAACCCAAACTTAACTGGAACCCTAACTCTCACCCTAACCCTAACCCTAACCCTCAGCCTAATCCTAACCTTCACCCTCACCCTCACCCTAATAATAAATCTAACAATAACCCTAACCCAAACCCTCACAATCAGCCTCACCCTAACCCTAACTCTAACCATAAAAATCACTTTCACCATAACCCTAACCCTAACCCTAACCCTAAACCTCACCCTAACCCTAACCCTAACCCTAATCCTCATCCTCAACCTAGCCCTCACCCTCACCCTAATCCTAACCCTAACCCTCATCCTAACCCTCACCCTAACCCTAAAACTCAACCTCACTGAAACCCTTACCCTACCCCTCATCCTAACCCTAAACTTAACCCAAACCCTAAATCTCACCCTAACGCTAACCCTAACCCTCACCCTAAGCCTAACACTCACCCTCAGCCTCAGCCTCAGTCTAAGCCTAAGCCTAAGCCTAACCCTAACACTAACCCTCACACTCTCCCTAACCCTAACCCTAATCCTATTCCTAAACTTAACCCTAACCCTCACCCTCACCTTATCCCTCAACTTGACCCTAACCCTAACACTAACCCTAAACCTAAGCCTCACCCTCAGCCTCACCCTAACCCTAACTCTAACCCTAAAACTCATCCTCACCCTAACCCTATCCCTAAAAGTCACCCTAAACCTAAGCATAAACCTCACCCTCAACCTAGACCTCCCCCTAACCCTAACCCTCATCCTCACCCTCCCCCTAACCCTAACATTAACTTTCACCCTAACACTAACCCTCACCCTCAGCCTCAACCTCAGCCTAAGCCTAACCCTAACCCTAAACCTCACACTCACCATAACCCTAACCCTAATCCTAATGCTGACACTAACCCTAACCCTCACCCTCACCCTAACCCTCAACTTAACAATAACCCTAACATTAACCCTAAACCTAACCCACACCCACAGCCTTACCCTAACCCTAATTATAACCCTAAACATCACCCTGACACTAACCCTAAGCCTCACCCTAACCCTAAAACTAAAACTCACCCTCACCCTAACAATAAAACTAACCCTAACCCTAAACCTCATCCTAACCCTCCCCCTAACCCTAACTCTAAACCTAAACCTCACCCTTACCCTAACCCCAACCCTAAACTTAAACCTCACCCTAAACCGCACCCTAACCCTAATCCTCACCCTCACCTTCACCCTCCACCTCACCTTAACTGTGACCCTAACCCTAACTATAACACAAACCCTAACCCTAACACTAACCTTAACCCTAACCATATCCCTCACCCTCAACCTCACCCTCAACGCAATCTTAACCCTAACCATAAAACTAACAATAACCCTAACCCTAAACCTAACCCTAATTCTCACCCCCACCCTCATCCTCATCCTAACCCTAAGCCTAACCCTCACCGTATACCTAACCCTAAACCTAAACCTAACCCTAACACTAAACCTAACACTAATCCTAAGCTTCACTCTCACACTAACACAAACCCTAACCCGAACCCGAACTCTAACCCTAAGCCTAACCCTAACCCTAACCCTAACCTTCACACTCAATCTAGCCTAACCCTAATCCTAAACCTAACCATATCCCTAAACATAACCCTCACCATAACCCTCACAATAGCCCTCACCCTAACACTAATCCTAACCCTAAACCTCATCCTAAAACTCACCCTAACCCTGACCCTAACCCTCACCGTCATGCTTGGCCTAAGCCTAAGCCTTAGCCTAAGGCTAACCTTACACCTGACCCTCACCCAAACCCTAACCTTAACACTAACCCTAACTCGAAACCTAAACCTCACTCTCACCATAACCCTAACTCTAACCCTAAAGCTAAACCTAAACCTCATCCTAACCCTAAACCTAACCTTCACCCTCACCCTCACCTTAACCCTCACCCTAACCCTAACCCACACCCTAACACTTACCCTCAGCCTAACACAAACCCTAACACTAACACTGACCTTCACACTAAGCTAACCATCAAACTAACCCTAAACCTAAATCTGAACCTAACCTTCACCCTCACCCTATCCCTAACCCCCATCTTCCCCCTAAACCTCACCATAACCCTAACACTAATCCTCAATCTAACCCTCACCCTCACTCTACCCCGAACCCGAAAACTAACCCTAACCCTAACCCTGACCCTTACAGTAACCTTAAACCTCAGCCTAACCATCATGTTGACCCTTACGGTCACCCCCACCCTAACCCTCACCCTAACCCTAAGCCTCACCCTCATGCTCGGCCTATGCCTAAGCCTAAGCCCAAGCTTAACTGTAAACTTGACCCTCACCCTAACCCTAAACCTAACACTAACCATAACTCTAAACCTAAACCTCATACTCAAGCACACCCTCAGCATAACCCTAAGGCTAACCCTAACCCTCACACTCACACTAACCCTAACCCTAATCCTAATCCTAACCCTAACCCAAACCCTCACACTAACCATAACCCTCACCCTAACCCTAACCCTAACACTAACCCCAAACCTAACCCTAACCCTCACCCTCAGCCTCACCTTAACCCTAATTCTAAACCTAAACTTCACCCTCACTCTAATCCTACCGCTAAACCTAACCCTAACCTTAACCCTAACCCTAGCCCTCCCCCTAACTATCACCCTAACCCTAACACTAACACTAACCCTCACACTCACCCAAACCCTAACCCTAATACTAATCCTAACCCTAACCCTAACCCTCACCCTCACTCTCACCCTCACCGTAACCCTAACCCTAACACTAACCCAATCCCTAACCCTAACCCTCACCCTCAGCCTCACCTTAACCCTAATTCTAACCCTAAACTTCACCCTCACCCTAACCCTACCGCTAAACCTAACCCTAACCTTAACCCTAACCTTAGCCCTCCCCCTAACTATCACCCTAACCCAAACACTAACACGAACCCTAACTCTAACCCTTACCCTAACACTAAACCTCACCCTAACCCTAACCCTAAGCCTCACCCTAACCCTAAACCTCACCCTCACCCTCACCCTCAGCCTAACCTTAAGCCTAACCCTAAACCTAACTCTAACCCTCACACTAACACTAAACCTAACCTAATCCTAATCCTAACCCTAACCCTAACCCTCACCCTAACCCTAAACCTAACCCTAACACTAACCCTAACCCTAACCCTCACCTTCAACCTCACCCTCAGCCTAACCCTAATCCTAACCCTAACACACACACTCACCCTTACCCTAACTCTAATCCTAACCCTAACCCTAATCCTAACCCTCACCCTCATGCTCGGCCTAAGCCTAACCCTAAGCCTAAGATTAAGCCTAACCCTAACCCTCACAGTAATGCTCACCCTAACCCTAACCCTAACACAAAAGTTAACTCTAACCCTAAACCTCACTCTCACCCTAACCCTAACACTAACCCTAACCCTAAACATAGGCCTAACCCTCTTCCTAACCCTAACCCTCACTCTCACCCTAGACATCAACCTAACCCTAATCCTAACCCTAACCCTAATACTAACCCTAAACCTAAACCTAACCCTAACCATCACCCTTAACCTAATCCTCAAACCCACCCTCACACTCAGCCTAACACTAAGCCTAATCCTAATCCTAACCCTAAACCTCACACTCAGCCTCACCATAACCCTAATCCTAAATCCAACCCTAACACTAAACCTAAACCTCAACCTAACCCTCACCCTAACCCTAACACTAACCCTAAACCTAACCCTCCCCCTAACCCTCCCCCTAACACTAACTCTAACACTAAACCTCACCCTCACCCTAACCCTCACCCTAAATCTAAACCTAACCCTCACCCTCACCGTAACTCTAACCCTAACCCTAAAAATAACACTAACCCAAACCCTCACCCTAAACCTAACCCTAAATTAAACCCTCACCCTAACCGTAGCTCTAACCCTAACCCTAAATCTCACCCTAACCCTAACCCTAACCCTCAACGTCAGCCTCACCCTAACCGTAAACTTAACCTTAACCATAACACTAACAATAACCCTAACCCTAACCCTAATCCTAAACCTGACGCTCACCCTAAACCTAACCCTAACACTCACCGTAACCCTAACCCTAAACCTCACCCTAACCATGAAATTAACACAAACCCTAACTCTCACCCAAACGCTAACCCTAACTCGAATCCTAAATGTAACCCTCACCCTCAGGTTAACGCTAAGCCTAACCCTATCCCTAAGCCCAACCTAAGCATTCACCCTAACACTAACCCTAATCCTAATCCTAAACCTAACCCTAACCCTCACCCTCCTCCTAACCCTCAACCTAACTCTAACCCTAAGACTAACCCTAACCCTTACAATAACCCTCACCCTAACACTTACCCTAATCCTAACTCTCACCCTTAGGGGAACACTCACCCTCAGCCTAACCCTCACCTTTATTCTTACCGTCACACTCACCCTAACCCTCACCCTATCCCTAACCCTCATCCTAACACTCAGCCTAACCCTAACGCTATCCATCACCCTAACCCAAAACCTCACCCTCATCCTCACCCTAAGCCTAACCCTAAGCCTAAGCCTAAGCCTAACCCTAACCCTCACCCTTACCCTAGCCCTCTCCCTAAACATAATCCTAACGCTAAGCCTCATCCTAACACTCACCCTAACTATCACCCAAAACCTATTCCTCACCTCCACCCTCACCCTCAGCCTAACCCTAAGACTAAGCTTAACCCTAACCATAACCCTCAACCTCAGGCTCACCCTCATCACAAACTAAACCCAAAACACAACATTAAAAATAAACCTATTTTTAACCCTAACCCTAAACCTAATCTTCACCCCCACCCTCACCCTCAGCCTAACCCTAACTCTAAACCTAATCCTAAACCTAACCCTAATCCTCAGCCTCAACCTCACCCTAACGCAAACCCTAACCCTAATCCTCACCAAAACCCTAAGCCTAAGCCTAACCCTAACCCTAATTCTCACACTCAGCCTCAACCTAACCCTAATCCTAAACCTAACCCTATCCCTAAACCTAACCCTCACTCTTACCCTCACCCTAGCTCTCACCCTAAAACTAATCCTTACCCTAAACCTCATCCTAACACTCACCCTTACCCTAACCCTAACCCTCATCCTAAACCTAACACTAAAACTAACCCTAACTCCAAACCAAAACCTCACCCTCACCCTAACCCTAACTCTAAGCCTAACCCTAAACCTAAACCTCATCCTAACCCCAAACCTAACCCTCACCCTTACCCTCACCATAACCGTAACCCTAACCCTAATGGTAACAATAACCCTAGACCTAACCCTAAACCTCACCCTAACCATAACCCTCACCGTAACCCTATCACTCACACTAACCCTAACCCTCACCCTCACCCTCACCCTAACCCTAACCCTAAACCTCCCCCTCACCCAAAACCAAAGCCTAACCTTAACCCTCACCCTAACCCTAAGCCTAAGCCTAACCCTAACCCTAATATTAACCCTCACACTGACCCTCAACCTACACCTAATCCTAAACCTAACCCTAACCCTCACAGTAACGCTCAAACTAGCACTCACCCTAACTCTAATCCTAAACCTAAACCTCATCCTAACCCTGACCCTAACCCTCACCCTAACACTAACCCTAATCCTCACCCTCATGCTCGGCCTAAGCCTAAACCTAAGCCTAAGCTTAAACCTAACCCTAACCCTCACACTAATGCTCACCCTAAACCTAATCCTAAAACTAACCCTAACTCCAACCCTAAACCTCACCCTCACACTAACCCTTACTCTAACCCTAACCCTAAACCTAAACCTCATCCTAACCCCAAACCTAACCCTCATCCTTACCCTCACCGTAAAGATAACCCTAACCCTAACCGTAACAATAACTCTAACCCTAACCCTAAACCTCACCCTAACCATAAGCCACACCCTAACACTAACCCTCACACTAACCCTAACCATCACACTAACCCTAACCCTTACCCTAATCCTAAACCTCACCCTTACCCTAAACCTAACCCTAAACCTCACCCTCACCCTAGCCCTCACCCTAACCCTAATTCTAACCCTCATTCTCACCCTAACCCTAATCCTCATCCTCACCCTAAACCTCAAACTAACCCTAACCCTAATCCTCAATCTAACCCTCACCCTAAACTTAACCCGAACCCTTACCCTAAGCGTAACCCTAACCCTAACCCTCACACTTATCTTAACCCTCAACTTCAGCCTAACCCTCACCTTTACACTTACTATAACCCTCACCCTAACCCTCACCCTAACCCTAACCCTCATCCTACCCCTCAACCTAACCCTAATCCTAACCATCACCCTAACCCTAATCCTCACACTCACCCTGACCCTAACCTTAATACTAACTCTAACCCTAACCCTAACAATAAACCTCAACTTAACCCTCACCCTAACCCTAACACTAACACTAACCCTAAACCTGCCTTCAAACTAATCCTCCCCCTAACCCTAACTCTAAACCTGAATCTCACCCTCACCCTCACTGTAACTCTAAACCTAACCCTATCCCTACCCCTAATCCTAGCCCACAACATCACCCTAATCCTAGTCCAAACCCCAACCCTCACACTATCCCTAACCCACACCCTCACAGTAATCCTAACCCTCATCCTAACCCTCACCCTAACCCTAACTAATCCTAAACATCAACCTAACACTAACCCTAAAGCCCACCCTCACCCTAGCCCTCACCCTAACCCTATTCCCAACCCTAATCCTCATTAGAACCCTCTCCCTAACCCTAACCCTAACCATAACCCTCAACCTAATGCTAACCCTCAGCCTCACCAAAACCCTTATGCTAACCCTCACCCTAACCCTAAACTTAACCCTAAACCTAACCCTCATCGTAACCCTAAACCACACCCTCAGCCTCACCCTCAATCTAACCCTAAGCCTAACCCTAAACCTAACCCTAACACCCACACTCACCCTCACCCTAACCCCAACGCTAAAGCTAACTCTCTCCCTAACTCTCACCGTAAACCTAACCCTAACACGAACCCTAACACTAACCCTCAACGTAACCCTCACCCTAAAACTAACTCTAACCCAAAACCTCACCCTCACCCTAAACTTAACTCTAAGCCTAACCCAAACCCTAAACCTCACCCTAACAATAACCCTAACACCAACCCTCACCCTAACCCTCACCCTAACCCTAATTCTATCCCAAAACCTCACCCTCACCCTAAACCTAACTCTAACCCTAACCCAAACCCTAAACCTCACCCTAACCCTAACCATAACCCTTTCCCTAAACATAACCCGCACCCTGACCCAAACCCTCACCCTAACACTTACCCTGACGCTAACACTAATCCTAACCCTAACACTAACCCTCACACTAACCCTAACCCTAACCCAAAAACTCAAACTAACCCTCAACCTCACCCTAACCCTAACACTAACCCTCACACTAACACTCACCCTAACCCTCCCCCTAACCCTATATCTAACACTAAACCTCACCCTCACCCTAAACCTAACCCTAACCTTAACCCTAAATCCCACCCTAACCCTAACGTTAACCCTCAGCTGCACCCTCACCCTCACCGGTATTCTAACCCTAACCCTAACAAAAACACTAACCCTAACCCGAACCATCACCCTAACCCTAATCCTCACACCCACACTCACCCTCAGCCTAACACTAAGCCTAAGCCTAACCCTCACCTTAACCCTTACACTCACCCTCAACCTAACCCTAATCCTAACCCTAAACATATCCCTAAACCTCATCCTAAACCTCACCCTCACACTAACCCCAACGCTAAACCTAACCCTAAACCTCACCCTAACAATCCAGCTAACCCTAACTTTAACCCTAAACATCACCCTCACCCTAACCCTAACACTAAACCTAAACCTAAACCTCACCATAAACCTTACCCTCACCCTCAACCTCAACTTCACCGTAACTCTAACTCTAACCGTAACAATAACACTTACCCTAACCCTAACCCTAACCATAACCATAACCCTCACCCTCAGCCTCACCCTCACCACAAACTTTACCCTAAATGTAACACTAACAATAACCCTAAACCTAACCCTTACCCTAATCCTTAACCCCACCATCCCACTCAGCCTAAACCTAAGCCTAATCCTAAGCCTAAACCTAAGCCTCACCATAATTCTAACCCTATCCCTCACCCAAACTCTAACCTTAACACTAAACCTCACCTTAAGGCTTACTCTAACCCTAACCCTAACCCTAACCAGCACCCTAACCCTAACCCTCACACTTAACCTCTACCTCAGCCTAACCCTAAGCCTAAACCTAACCTTAACCCTAACCCACACACTCACCCTCACCCTAACCCTAGTCCTAAATATAAACCTAACCCTTACCTTCACACTAACCCTCACCCTAACCCTAAACCTAAAACTAACCCTAACCCTAAACCTCAACCTAACCCTCACCCTAACCCTAACTCTAACCCTAAACCTCACACTCACCCTAACCCTAACTCAAACCCTAACCCTAACCCTAATCTTCACCCTAACCCTAACCCTCATACTCACCCTCACTGTAAACTTAACCCTAAACCTAACAATAACAGTAAACCTAACCCTAAACTTCACCGTAACCATAACATTCACCCTAACCCTAACCCTCACCCTAACACTTACCCTCACCCTTACCCTAACCCTAACTCTAACACTAACCCTCACAGTAACCGTAACTCTCACCCTAATCCTAAACCACACCCTAACCCTAACTAGCACCCTCAACTTAACCCTAATCCTAATCCTAACCCTCACACTAGCCCTCTCCCTAACCCTAATTCTAAACATAACCCTCACCCTAACTCTAACAATCATCCTCACCCTAAACGTCACACTAACCCTAACCCTACTCCTCAATCTAACCCTCACCCTCACCCTAACCCTCACCCTAACCCTTAAACTAACCCTCACCCTAATCCTTACACTCACCCTTAGGGAAACACTCACAATCAGCCTAAGCCTCACCTTTACTATTACCGTCATGCTCACCCTAAGCCTCACCCTAACCGTAACCCTCATCCTAACACTCAGCCTAACCCTAACCCTATCCATCACCCTAACCCTATCCCTCACCCTCACCCTCACCCTCAAGCTAAACCTAAGCCTAAGCCTAAGCCTAACCATAACCCTCACCTTCACCCTAGCCCTCACCCTAAACCTAATCCTAACCCTTACTCTCATCCTCACTCTCACCCTAACCCTAACCCTAACCATCACCCAAAACCTATTCCTAACCCCCACCCTCACCCTCAGCCTACCCTAACCCAAACCTAACACTAACCCTAACCCTCACCCTCACCCTAGCCCGCAACGTAACCCTAATCCTAACCATAACCCTCATCGGTAACCGTCACCCTAACCCTAACCCCAAACTTCACCCTAACCTAACCCTAACCCAAACCCTCAAACTAACCCTAACCCTCACCCTCACCGTAACCCTAACCGTAACCCTGACCCTAACCCTAAACCTAACCCAAAACTTAAACCTCACCCTAAAACTAACTCTAATCTTAACCCTCACCCTAGCTCTCACCCGAACCCTATACCTCATCCTAACCCTCACCCTAAACCTAACTCTAACCCTCACCCTAATCCTAACCCTCAACCTCACCCTCAGCCTAACCCTAACTCTCACCCTAACATTAACCCTCACACTCACACTCACCCTAACCCTAATCCTAAATCTAACCCTATCCCTAACCATAACCCTCACCCTAACCCTCACCCTAACTCTTACCCTAACACCAATCCTAACAGTAACTCTCATACTAACCCTAACTCTAACCCTAAACCTCACCCTCACCCTCACCTTAACCCTCACCCTCACCCTCAGCCTAAACCTAAGCCTAAGCCTAAGCCTAACCCTAACCCTAACACTCACACTCACCCTCACACTAACACTAATCCTAATCCAAGCCCTAACACTAAACCTCACCCTAACCCAAACAATCATCCTCACCCTAAACCTAACACTAACCCTAACCCTAACCCTCAGCCTCAACCTCACCCTCAGCTTAACTTTAAGCCTAAACCTAAACCTAACCCTAAACCACACACTCACCCTCATGCTAACCCTAATCATAATCCTAACCCTAACAATAACCCTAACCCTAGCGCTATCCCTCACCCTAAACATAACCCTCACCCTAACCCAAACCCTCACTTTAACACTTACCCTCACCCTAAAAGTAACCCTAACTCTAACACTAACCCTCACACTAACACTAACCCTCACAGTAAACCTAACCCTCACCCTAACCTTAACCCTAAACCTAACCTAAACCTCACTCTCACACTGGCCCTCACCCTAACCCTAATTCTAACCCTAACCCTCAACCAAACCCTAAGCCTGAACCTCACAATAAACCTCACACTAACCCTAAACCTAATCCTCAATCTAACCCTCACCATAACCCTAACCCTCACCCTTATCTTAAACCTCACCCTCAGCCTAACCCTCACCTTTACCCTTACCATCTCTCTCACCCTCAACTTTACCCTAAACCTCACCCAAGACCTCACCCTAACCCTAACCCTAAACCTCACCCTCACCCTCAGCTTTACACTAATCCTATCACTATTCCTAACCCTAAACCTCACCCTCACCCTGACGGTCAGCTAATTCTTACCCTCACACTAATCCTAACCCTAACCCTAACCTAACACTCACACTAAACCTAACACTCACCTAACCGTAACCCTACCCCTTACCCTAACCCTGACCTTAACCCTAACTCTAACCCTCACCCTAACCCTCACCCTAAACCTCACCATCACCCTAAATCTGACCCTAACCCTAATAACAATCCTAACCCTCACCCGAACATTAACCCTCACCCTCACCCTAATCCTGACCCTAACCCTCACCCTAATCCTAACCCTAAACCTCAGCCTAACCCTCACCCTAACGCTAAGAATAACCCTAACCCTAACCCTCACCCTAACCCACACCCTAACCCAAACCCTAACCCTAACCCTCACCCTCACCCTAACCCTCATCCTAACACTTAACCTCATCCTCACCCTAAACCTCACATTAACCAAACCCTCACCGTAACTCTAACCCTAACTGTCACCCTCACTGTCGCCTTCACGCTAAGCCTAACCCTAACCCTCACACTAACCCTAAAACTCATCCTAATCCTCAACCTAACCCTCACCCTAACCGTAATGCTAAGTCAAACCGTCAGCCGAACCCTCATGCTATCACTTACCTACACCACAAACCTAACCCTAACCTTAACCCTCACCCTCACCCTAAACCTCACCCTAACCCTAAACCTAATCCTAACCCTCACCCTAACCCTAACCCTAACACTAACCCTCACCTAACCCTAACCCTAACCTTCTACGTAACCCTAAACATCACCATCACCCGAACCCTCTCCCTAACCCTAACTCTCACCCACACCCTAAACCTCAACCTCACCCTTACCCTAACCCTCAACTAATCCTCACCCTAACCCTAACCATTACCTAACCAAGACCCTCACCAGCACCCTCACCTTCACCCTAACCCTCACCCTCACCCTAGACCTCACCCTAAACATAACCCTAACCCTAAACCTCACCATCTCCCTCACCCTCAATCTCAGCCTATACCTAACCCTATCCCAAATCCTAACCCTAACCCTCACCCTCACTGTAACCCTCACCATAACCCTTACCCTCACCCTCACCCTCACCCTAACCATAACCCTCATACTAAACCTAACCCTCACCCTAAACCTAAACTTACCCCTCACCCTAAACCTCACCATAAACTTAACCCTAACCCTAACCCTTACCCTCACACTAGAACTCACCCAAACCCTAATTCTAACCCTAACCCTCATCCACACCCTAAGCCTCACAATTACCCTAACCCTCATCCCCAATCTAACCCTAACCCTAACCCTAACCCTTACAATAACCATCAACGTAACACTAACCCTCACCCTTAACGTAACCCTCACCCTTAGCCCAACCCTCAACTTTACTCTTACTGACACGATCATTGTAACCCTCACCCTAACCGGAACCCTCAGCCTAACCCTCACTGTAACCCTAACCCTATCCATCACCATAACCCTAACCCTCACCCTCACCATCACCCTCAGCCTAAAAGTATGCCTAAGCCTAACCCTAACCTTAACCCTCCCCTCACCCTAGCCCTCACCCTAATCCTAACCTAACCCTAACCCTCATCCTAACTCTCACCCTAACCATAAGGCTAACCATCACCCTAAGCCTAATCCTCACACCCATCCTCACCCTCAGTCTAACCCTTAGCCTAAGCCTAATCCTAACCTTAACCCTCACACTCACCCTAACACTAATCATAACCCTAAACCTAAGCATAACCCTAAACCTCAATCTTACACTAACCCTAAACCTAACGCTAACCCTAACACTAGCCCTAACTCTAACCCTCACCCTTATCCTCCCCCTCAACCTAACTCTAACCCTAAAAATCTCCCTCATCCTATCCCTAATCCTAACCCTAACTCTAAACCTCACCCTAAACCTAACCCTAACCCTCACCCTCACCCTCACCATACCATAAGTCTAACCCTAACCCTAACATTAACACTAACCCTAACATTAACCTAACCCTATCCCTAACCATAATCCTCACCCTCATCCTCACCCTCACTGCAAACTTAACCCTAAACATAACACTAAAAATAACCCTAACCTTAACCCTAAACCTAACCCTAATCCTCACCTCCACCCTGACCCTAAACCTAACCCTAACCCAAACCCTAACCCTAATCCTCTCCCTAAACCTAAGCCTAACCCTAACCCTAACCGTAAACCTCACACACACTCTCACCCTAACCCAAATCCTAAACCTAACCGTATCCCTAACACTAACCCTCAACCTAAACCTCACACTAGCCCTTAACCTAAACCAAACCCTAACACTCACCCTCACCCGAACCCTAACCCTCACGCTCACCCTCACCGTCAGCCTAACCCTAAACCTAAGCCTAACCCTAACCCTAACCCTAACACTCACACTCATCCTAACCTTAATCCTAACCCTAAACCTCACCCTAACACTAAACCTCACCCTAAACTTAACCCTAACACTAACCCTAACCCTCACCATAACCCTAACCCTCATCCTCACCATAAAACTCACACTAACCCTAACTCTAAGCCTAATCACCAATCTACCCCTCACACTAACCATAACCCTCACCCTAACCCTACCCTTCACCCTAACACTTACCCTCACCCTAACATTAACCCTAACCACCATCACCCTAATCCTAAAACTCATCCTAACCCTAACCCTAACTGTAACCCTCAAAATCACCCTAGACCTCACCCTAAACATAATTCTAACGCTAACCCTCACCCTAACCCTAACACTCATCCTCACCCTAAACCTCACACTAACCCTAATTCTAACCCTAAACCCCAATCTAACCCTCACCCTAAACCTAACCCTAAACGTAACCCAAAACCAACTTACCCAAAACCTAAAACTCACCCTAACCGTAATCCAAACCCTCACCCTAACCATAACCCTCACCATAAACCAAACCCTCACACTAACACTAATCATCACCTTAACCGTCACCCTAAACCTCACACTCACCCTCACCCTAACCCTAATCCTAAAAATAACCCTATCCCTAAACTTCAACCTAACCCTCACCCTCACCCTAACACTAACCCAACCCTAAACCTCACCCTAATACTACCCTAACCCTAACTCTAATCCAAAACCTCACCCTCAACCTACCCCTAAACCTAAACATAAATCTCAACCAAAAGGTCACACTAACCCTAAACCTCACCCTCACCCTCAACCTCACTGTTACTCTAACCCTAACCCTAACCCTAAACATAACCATAACCATCACCCTAAGCCTCACCCTCACCACAAACTTAACCCTAACTATAAAACTAACAATAACCCTAGCCCAAACCGTAACCGTAACCCTCACCATAACCCTAACCCTAACCCTGATCCTAAACCTAACCTTATCCCTAAGCCTAACCCTAACCCTAACCCTCCCACTCACACTCAACCTAACCCTAATCCTAAACCTAACCCTATGCCTAAACCTAATCCTCATCATAACCATCACCCTAACCCTAACACTAATCGTAACCGTAAACCTCATCCTAGCACTCAACCTAACCCTAATACAAACCCTCACCCTCACCCTAACACTAACCCTCACCCTCACCCTAAACCTCAGCAAAACCCTATCACCCTAACCGTCACCCTAAACCTCACACTCACCCTATCCCTTACCCTAATCCTAATGCTAACCCTAACCCTACCCTGCACCCTCAGCCTCAACTTAACCCTAACTCTAACCCTAAACCTCACCCTCACCCTAACCCTAACCCTAAACCTAAACCTCAACATAACCCTAACCCTAACCATCGCACTCACAATAAAACTTACCCTAATCCTAATAGTAAACCTAAGCCTAACCCTCAACCTCAACCTAACGCACAACCTAACCCTAACCCTAACACTAACCCTCACCCTAACCCTATACCCTAACCCTCAAACTAACCCTAACCCTCACTCTCACCCTCACCCTCAGCCTAAACCTAAGGCTAACACTAACCCTAAACCTACCCCTCACACTCACCCTAACCCTAAACCTAATCCCAATAATAACCCTAAACCTAATCCTCACCTTTCCCTCAGCCTCACCCTAAACCTAATTCTTAACCTAAACTTCACCCTCACTCTAACTCTAACGCTAAATCTAAACCTAACCCTAACCCTAACACTCACCCTAACCCTCATCCTAACCCTAACTCTACCCCTAAACCTCACCCTCACCCTAACCCTAAATCTAACACTAACCCTAACACTAAACCTCATCCTAACCTTAACCCTAACCCTCAAACTAACCCTAACCCTCATGCTCACCCTCACCCTCAGCCTAAACCTAAGGCTAACCCTAACCCTAACCTCACCCTCACACTCACCCTAATCCTAACCCTAATCCAAATCCTAACCCTCACCCTCAGCCTCACCCTAACACTAATTCTAATGCTGAATTTCACCCTCACACTAACCCTAACGCTAACACTCACCATAACCCTAACCCTATACCAGTCCTCCCCCTAATTCTCACCATAACCCTAACCCTAACACTAAACCTAAAACTCAACCTAACCCTCACCCAAACCCTAAATCTAAGCCTAAACCTCATCCTCACCCTAACCCTAACCCTAAACCTAATCCTAAACCTCACCCTAAACTTCACCCTAACCCTCAGCCTCACCCTCAACCTCACTGTAACTCTAACCCTAACCCTAAGAATAACACTAACCCTAAACCTAACCATAACCGTAACATTAACCCTCACCCACAGCCTCACCCTCACTGTAAATTTAACCCTAACCATAACACTAACAATAACCCTAACCCTAACCCTAATCCTAACTCTAACCTCAACCACACCCTCACATTCAGCCTAATCCGAAGCCTAAACGTAACCCTAACCCTAACCCTAAACCTCACCCTAACCCTAACCCTAACCCTAAACCTAACCCTAATCCTCAGCCTCAACCTCACCCTAAACCAAACCCTAACCCTAACCCTCACCCTAACCCTAAGCCTATATCTAACCCTAAACCTCACCCTCACCCTAACCCTAACCCTAACCTTAACACTAAACCCCACCCTAACCCTAAACCCCACCCTAACCCTACCCTAACCCTCACCCGCACCCTTACCCTCACCGTAAATCTAACCCTAACCCTAACAATAACAATAACACTAATCCTCACACCCAACCTCACCCTCAGCCTAATGCTAAGCCTAAACCTAACCCTCACCCTAACCCTCACACTCACGCTCACCCTAATCCTAATCCTAAACATAACCCTATCCCTAAACCTCAACCAAACCCTCACCCTCACCCTACCCCTAACACTAACCCAATCCCTAAACCTCACCCTAACCCTCCGGCAAACCATAACTCTAACCCTAAACCTCACCCTCACCCTAACCCTAACCCTAAACCTACCCTAAAGCTCACCCTAACCCTAACCCTCACGCTCACCCTCAACTTCACCATAAATCTAACCCTATCCTTAACAATAACACTAACTCTAATCCTAACCCTAACCCTCACTCTCACCCTCACCCTCACTGCAAACTTAACCCTAACCATAACACTAAAAATAATCCTCACCCTAACCGTAACCCTATCCCTAATCCTCACCCCCACCCTAAACCTCAGCCTAACCCTAAGCCTAACCCTAACCCTAACCCTCCCTGTAAACCTAACAGTAACACTAAAACTAACACTAACACTGACCCTAAACCTAAGCCTAACCCAAACCCTAACCCTAATCCTCACCCTAACCATAAGCCTAAACCTATCCTTAACCCTAACCCTCACACTCACTCTCACCCTAACCCAAATCCTAAACCTAACCGTATCACTAACCCTAAACCTCAACTTAACCCTCATACTAGCCCTCACCCTAAACCTAACCCTAACCCTCACCCTAACCCGAACCCTAACCCTCTTCCTCATGCTCCACCTAAGCTTAAGCCTAAGCCTAAGCCTAACCCTAACCCTAAACTTCACCCTATCCCTAACCCTAACACTAACCTTAACTCTAACCCTAAATGTCACCCTCACACTAAGCCCAACTCTAACTCAGACCCTAAACCTAAACCTAACCCTAAAACTAACCCTCACCCTAACATATACCCTCACCCTAACACTAACCCTAATGCTAACACTAACGCTCACACTTAAACTCACCCTAACACTAACACTAACCCTCACCCTCACCCTAGCCCTCACACTAAACCTAACCCTCAGTCTCACCCTAAATCTCACACTAACCCTAACACTAACCCTCAATCTAACCCTCACCCTAACCCTAACCCTAACCCAAAACCTAACCCTAACCCTAACCCTCACCCTTACCGTAACCCTCACCCTCAGCTTAACCCTCATCTTTACCCTTACTGTCACCCGCACCGCAACCCTCACCCTAACCCTCACCCTCACCCTAACCCTAACTCTACCCCTAAACCTCATCCTCACCCTAACCCTAACTCTAACCCTTACCCTAACACTAAATCTCACCCTAACCCTGTCCCTAACCCTCACACTCAACTTCACCCTCAGCCTAACCCTAAGCCTAAGCCAAACCCTAACCCTAACCCTCACACTCACCCTAACCTTAACCCTAACCCTAACCCTAACCCTAACCCTCACCATAAACCTAACACTCATCCTCACCATAAAACTCACACTAACCCTATCTCTAAGACTAATCCCCAATCTAACCCTCACACTAACCATAACCCTCACCCTAACCCTAACCATCACCCTAACACTTACCCTAACTATAACACTAACCCTAACCCTAACACTAACCCTAACACTAACCCTAACTATCACCCTAATGCTAAACCTCATCCTAACCCAAACCCTAACTCTAACCCTCACCCTCACCCTAGGCCTCACCCTAAACCTAATTCTAACCCTAGACCCTCACACTAACCCTAAAACTCATCCTCACCCTAAACCTCACACTACCCTAACTCTAACCCTAATCCCCAATCTAACCCTCACCCTAACCCTAAACCTAACCCTAAAACTCACCCTTATCTTAACCGTCACGCTCAGCTTAACCCTCAACTTAACTCTTACCATCATCCTCACCCTAACCCTAAACCTCATCCTAACCCTCACCCGAACCGTAAACCTAACCATCAACCTAACCCTAACCCTCACCTTCAACCTCACGCTCAGCCTAAACCTATCCCTAAGCCTAACACTTAACCTAACACTGACCCTCACCCTAGCAATCACCCTAACCCTAATCCTAATGCTAACCCTCACCTTAACCCTAACCCTAACCATCACCCTAACCCTAATCCTCACCCCCACCCTCACGCTCAGCCTAAACCTAATCCTAAACCTAACCCTAACCCTACCACTAAACCTCAACCTAACCCTCACCCAAAACTTATCCCTAACAATAACCCTAACCCTAACCCTCGACCTAACACTCCAACTAACCCTAAATCTAACTCTAAACCTCACCGTCACCATAACCCTAATCCTAACCCTAAACTCACCCTAACCCTAACCCTAACCCTCAACTTCACCCTCACCCTCACCCTCTCCATAACCCTAACCCTAACCTCAATAAGAACACTAATTCTAACCCTAATCCTAAACATCACCTTAACACTAACCCTAACCAAAACACTAACCCTCACTCTAACCCTAAACTTAACCGAACCCTAACTCTCACCCTAACACTAACCGTAACCCTCACACTAACCCTAACGCTCACCCTCACCCTCACCCACAGCCTAAGCCTAAGACTAACCCTAACCGTAACCCTAACCGTCACACTCACCCTAACCCTTACCCTAATCCTAATCGTAAAATAAACCTAACACTCAACATCAATCTAACAATCAACCTAACCCTAACTCTAACACTAACCCTAACACTAAACCTCACCCTAAGCCTAACCCTAACCCTCAACCTAACAATAACCCTCACGCTCACCGTAACACTTACCCTAACCCTCACTCTAACCCTAAACTTAACCGAACCCTAACTCCCACCCTAAACCTAACCCTCACCCTCGCCGTAACCCTAACACTCACCCTAATCCTCAGCCTAACCCTAACTCTACACCTAAACCGCAGCCTCACCCTAACGCTAAATCTAACCCTAACCCTAACACTAAAACTCACCCTAACCCTAACCCTAACTCTCAAAAGAACCCTAACCCTCACCCTCACCCTCACCCTCAGCCTAAACCTAAGGATAGCCCTAACCCTAACCCTAACCTTCAAACTCACCCTAACCCTAACCCTAATCCAAATCCTAACCCGAAACCTATTCCTCACCTTCACCCTCAGCCTAACCCTAACCCTAATTCTAAATATAAACTTCACGCTCACCCTAACCCTAACGCTAACACTAACCATAACCCTACCCCTAACCCTCCACCTAACTCTCACCGTAACACTAACATTAACACTAACCCTAAACCTCAACCTAACCCGCACCAGAACCCTAACTCTAACCCTAAAACTCACCCTCAACCTAACCCTCACTCTAACACTTACCCAAATCGTAAAAATCACCCTAACCCTAATCCAAACCATCACCCTACCCATAACCCTCACCCTAAACCAAACCCTCACCCTAACACTTACCATCACCCTAACCCTCACCCTAAACCTCAACCTAACCCTCACCCTCACCCTAACACTAACCCTAACCCTAAACCTCACCCTAATACTCCCCCTAACCCTAAACCTCACCCTCAAACTACCCCTAACCCTAAACCTAAACCTCAACCTAAAGGTCACACTAACTCTAAACCTCAACTTCACCCTCAAACTCACTGTAACTCTAACCCTAAAACTAACGGTAAACATAACCATAGCACTCACCCTAAGCCTTACCCTCACCACAAACTTAACCCTAACCATAACACTAACAATAACCCTAGCCCTAACCGTAACCGTAACCCTCACCATAACCCTAACCCTAACCCTAATCCTAAACCTAACCCTATCCCTAAGCCTAACCCTAACCTTAACCCTCACACTCACCCTCAACCTAACCCTAATCCTAAACCTAACGCTAGCCTAAACCTAACCCTCACCATAACCCTCACACTAGCCCTCACCCTAACCCTATTCCTAACCTTAAAACTCATCCTAGCACTTACCCTAACCCTAAACCTAATCCTCAACCTCACCCTAACCCTAAACCTCAGCCTCACCCTCAACCTCAACATAATCCTAAGCCTAACCCTAAACCTAAACTTAACCCTCAAAATCACCCTATTCTTTACCCTAATCCTAAACCTAACCCTAACCCTACATTGCACCCTCAGCCTCAACTTAACCCTAACTCTAACCCAAAACCTCACCCTCACCCTAACACTAACACTAAACCTAAACCTCACCCTAACCCTAACCCTAAACCTCACCCTCAACCTAGCCCTCACCCTAACCCTAATACTAACCCTAAACCTAAACCTAACCCTCCCCATAACCCTAACACAAAACCTCACCTAATCCTCACCCTCACTCTCACCCTCACCCTCAGCCTAACCCTAAGTCTAACCCTAACCTTAACGCTCACACTCACCCTAACCCTAAACCTAATTCTAATCCTAACCCTAAAACTAACCCTCACCCTCAACCTAATGCTCACCTTAATCCTAACCCTAACCCTCAACTTCTGCCTCACTCTAACCCTAACTCTAACCCGAAACATAACCCTAACCCTAACCCTAACCCTATCCCTAAACCTCATCTGACCCATAACACTAACCCTCACCCTCACCCTCACAGTAACCGTAACCCTAACCCAAACCCTCACCCTAACACGTACCCTCATCATAACACCCTCACCCTAACACTAACCCTCACACTAACCCTAATCATCACCTTAACCCTAAACCTCACCCTAACACTATCCCTAAACCTTACCCTCACTCTAGGTCTCACCCTAACCCTAACTCTCATCCTCACCCTAAACCTCAAACTAACCCTAACAATAATCCTCAATCTAATCCTCACCCTCACCATAACCCTAAACCTAAAACTAACCCTAACACTAAACCTCACCCTAACCCTAACCCTAACCCTCAAATTAACCCTAAACTTCACCCTCACCCTCACCCTCAGCCTAAACCTAAGGCTAACCCTAACCCTAACCCTAACCCTCACACTCACCCTAACCCTAACCCTAATCCAAATCCTAACCCTAAACCTAATCCTCACCTTCACCCTCAGCCTCACCCTAACCCTAATTATAAAACTAAAATTCACCCTCAACCTAACCCTAACGCTAACACTAACCATAACCCTAACCCTAACCCTTAACCTCCCTCTAACTCTCACTGTAACCCTAACCCTAACACTAACCCTAAAACTCAACCTAACCCTCACCAGAACCCTAACTCTAACCCTAAACCTCACCCTTACCCTCACCCTCACTCTAACACTTACCCAAATCCTAAAACTCACCCTAACCCTAATCCAAAAATTCACCCTAAACATAACCCTCACCCTAAACCAAACCCTCACCCTAACACTTACCATCACCCTAACCCTCACCCTAAACCTCACACTCACCCTCACCCTAACCCTAATCCTAAACCTAACCCTATCCCTAAACCTCAACCTAACCCTCGCCCTCACCCTAACACTAACCCTAACCCTAAACCTCACCCTAACACTCCCCCTAACCCTAACTCTAAACCTAAACCTCACCCTCAACCTACCCCTAACCCTAATCCTACACCTCAACCTAAAGGTCACACTAACCCTAACCCTCACCGTCACCCTCAAACTCACTGTTACTCTAACCCTAAACCTAACAATAACACTAAACCTAACCCTAACCCTAACCCTAAACATAACCCTTACCCTCAATCTAAGGCTCATCCTCACCACAAACTTAACCCTAACCATAACACTAACAATAACCCTAGCCCTAAACTTAACCATAACCCTCACCATAACTCTAACCCTAACCCTAATCCTAAACCTAACCCTATCCCTAAGCCTAATCCTAACCCTAACTCTCACACTCACCCTCAACTTAACGCTAATCCTAAACCTAACCCTAGGCCTTAACCTAAAACTCCCCATAACCCTCAGACTAACCCTCACCCTAACCCTAATCCTAACCCTAAACCTCATCCTAGCACTCACGCTAACCCTAAACCTAACCCTCACCCTCACCCTAACCCTAACCCTCACATTCACCCTCAACTTCAGCATAACTCTAAGCCTAACTCTAACCCTAAACTTAACCCTCACACTCACCCTATCCCTTACCCTAATCCTAAAACTAAAACTAACCCTACACCGCACCCTCAGCCTCAACTTAACCCTAACTCTAACCCTAAACCTCACCCTCACCCTAACATTAACACTAAACCTAAACCTCACCCTAACCCTAACCCTTAACCTATCCCTAAACCTCATCCAAACCATAACCCTAACCGTGAGGGTGAGCTTCACCCTCACAGTAATTGTAACCCTAACCCTAACGCTAACAATAACCCTAACCCTAACCCTCACCCTAACACTTACCCTCACCCTAACACTAACCCTCACACTAACCCTAATCATCACCTTAACCCTAAACCTCACCATAACACAAACCCTAAAACTTACCCTCACCCTAGCCCTTACCCTAAGCCTAAATCTCATCCGCACCCTAAGCCTCACACTAACCCTAACACTAATCCTCAATCTAAACCTCAACCTCACCATAACCCTAACCCTAACACTAAACCTCACCCTAACCCTAACCCTAACCGTCAAACTAACCCTAACCCCCACTCTCACCCTCAGCCTAAACCTAAGGCTAAACCTAACCCTAAAACTAACCCTCATACTCACCCTAACCCTAACCCTAATCCAAATCCTAACCCTAACCCGAATCCTCACCTTCACCCTCAGCCTCACCTTAACCCTAATTCTAAACCTAAACTTCACCCTCACCCTAACCCTAACCATAAACCTAACCCTCCCCCTAACTCTCACCGTGACCCTAACCCTAACACTAACCCTAAACCTCAACCTAACCCTCACCAGAACCCTAACTCTAACCCTAAACCTCACCCTCACCCTCACCCTCACTCTAACACTTACCCAAATCCTAAAACTCACCCTAACCCTAATCCAAACACTCACCCTAAACATAACCCTCACCTTAAACCAAACCCTCACCCTAACACTTACCATCACCCTAACCCTCACCCTAAACCTCACACTCACCTTCACCCTAAACATAATCCTAAACCTAACCCTATCCCTAAACCTCAACCTAACCCTCACCCTCACCCTAACACTAAACCTCACCCTAATACTTCCCCTAACCCTAACTCTAACCTTAAACCTCACCCTCAACCTACCCCTAACGCTAACCCTACACCTCAACCTAAAGGTCACACTAACCCTAACCCTCACCATCACCCTCAAACTCACTGTAACTCTAACCCTAAACCTAACAATAATACTAAACCTAACCCTAACACTAACCCTAAACATAACTCTTACGCTCACCCTAAGACTTACCCTCACCACAAACTTAACCCTAACCATCACACTAACAATAACCCTAGCCTTAACCCTAACTGTAACACTCACCATAACACTAACCCTAACCCTAATCCTAAACCTAACCCTAACCCTAAGCCTAACCCTAACCCTAACTCTCACACTCACCCTCAACCTAACGCTAATCCTAAACCTAACCCTATGCCTAAACCTAAAACTCACCATAACCCTCAGACTAACCCTCACCCTAAACCTAATCCTAACATTAAACCTCATTCTAGCACTCACCCTAACCCTAAACCTAACCCTCACCCTCACCCTAACCCTAACACTCACATTCACCCTCAACCTCAGCATAACCCTAAGCCTAACCCTAAACCTAAACTTAACCCTCACACTCACCCTATCCCTTACCCTAATCCTAAAATTAACGCTAACTCTACCCAGCTCCCTCAGCCTCAACTTAACCCTAACTCTAACCCTAAACCTCACCCTCACCCTAACCCTAAAACTAAACCTAAACCTCACCCTAACCCTAACCCTAAAACTCACCCTCACCCTAGCCCTCACCCTAACCCTAATCCGAAACCTAAACCTAATCCTAACCCTCCCCATAACCCTAACCATAACACTCACCCTAACGCTCACCCTCACCCTCACCCTCAGCCTATCCCTAAGCCTGACACTAACCCTAACCCTCACACTAACCCTAACCCTAACCCTAATCCTAATCCTAACCCTAAACTTAACCCTCACACTCAACCTAACCCTCAACTTAAGCCTAACCCTAACATTAATACTAAACCTAACCCTCAACTTCTGCCTCACCCTAACCCTAAATCTAACCCTAAACCTCACCCTAACCCTAACCCTATCCCTAAACCTCATCCAAACCATAACCCTAACCCTCACCCTCACCCTCACAGTAACCTTAACCCTAACCCTAATGCTAACAATAACCCTAACCTAACCCTAACCCTCACCCTAATATTTACCCTCACCCTAACAGTAACCCTAACCCTAACACTAACACTCACAGTAACTCTAATCATCACCTTAACCCTAAACCTCACCCTAACACTTACCCTAAACCTTACACTCACCCTAGCCCTCACCCTAACCCTAACTCTCATCCTCACCCTAAACCTTACACTAACCCTAACACTAAATCTCAATCTAACCCTCACCCTCACAATAACCCTCACCCTAACCCTCACCCTAACATTAACCCTCACCCTTACCGTAACCCTCACCCTCCGCCTAACCATCACCTTTACCCTTACCATCTCCTCCACACTAACCCTAACACTAAACCTCACCCTAACCCTAACCATAACCCTCACCCTAAACCTCACGCTCAGCCTAATGCTAAGCCTAAGCCTAACCCTTACCCTAACCCTCACCCTCACCCTAGCACTCACCCTAACCCTAATCCTAACCCTAACCCTCACCCTAACCCTAACCCTAATGATCACCCTAACCCTAATCCTTACCCCCACCCTCACCCTCAACCCTAAGCGTAAGCCTAAACCTAACCCTCACACTCACCCTCACGCTAACCTTAATCCTAAACCTAACCCTAACACTAAACCTCAACCTAACCCTCACCCTAACCTTATCCCAAACACTAACCCTAACCCTAATCCTCGACCTAATCCTCCAACTAACCCTAAATCTAACTCTAAACCTCACCCTCAGCCTAACCCTAATCCTAACCCTAACCCTAAACCTCACCCGAACTCTAAGCCTAACCCTCACCCTCACCCTCACCATAACTCTAACCCTAACAGTAACAATAACACTAATCCTAACCATAATCCTAACCCTCATGCTCACCTTAACCCTAACCCTAACCCTCACGCTAACCCTAAACTTAACCGAACCCTAAATCTCTCCCTAACCCTAACCCTAAACCTCACCCCAACCCTAACCCTCACCCTCTCCTTAAATCTAAAATTACCCCTAAGAATAACACTAACCCTAAACCTGACCATAACTGTAACCATAACCCTCACCCGCAGCCTCACCCTCACTGCAAATTTAACCCTAACGATAACACTAAAAATAACCCTAACCCTATCCCTAATAGTAACTCTAACCTCACCCCCACCCTCACCCTCAACCTAACCCGAAGACTAAATGTAACCCTAACCCTAACCCTAAACCTCACCACAACCCTAACCCTAACCCTAATCCTAAACCTAATCCAATGTCTAAACCTAACCCTCACCATAACCCTCACCCTAGCCCTCAACCTAACCCTAATCCTAACCCTAAACCTCATCCTAACTCTCACACTAACCCTAAACCTAACCTTCACCCTCATGCTTGGCATAAGCCTAAGCCTAAACCTAATGCTAAACCTAACCCTCACCCTACCCCTAACCCTAACACTAACCCTAACTCTAACCCTAAAAATAACCCTAACCCCAACCCTAAATCTACCCCTGAACCTCATGCTCACCCTAAACCTAACTCTAACCCTAACCCAAACACTAAAACTCACCCTAATCCTAACCTTAACCCTCACCCTAAACCTAACCCTAACCCTCACACTCACGCTAACACTAAACCTAATCCTAATCTTAACCCTAAACCTAACCCTCACCCTCAACCTAACCTTCACCTTAAGCCTAACCCGAACACTAATCCTAACCCTAACCCTATCCCTAAACCTCATCTGAACCATAACCCTAACTGTCACCCTCACCCTCACAGTAACCGTAACCTTAACCCTAACGCTAACAATAACGCTAACCCTAACCCTCACCCTAACACTTACCCTCATGCTAACACTAACCCTCACACTAACCCTAATTATCACCTTAACCCTAAACCCCACCCTAACACTAACCCTAAACCTTACCCTCACCCTAGCCCTCACCCTAAACCTAACTCTCATCCTCACCCTAAACCTCACACTAACCCTAACACTAATCCTCAATCTAAACCTCACCCTCACCATAACCCTAACCCTAACAATAACCCTAACACTAAACCACACCCTAACCATAACCCTAACCCTCAAACTAACCCTAAACCTCACCCTCACCCTCAGCCTAAACCTAAGGCTAAACCTAACCCTAACCCTAACCCTCACACTCACCTTAACCCTAACCCTAATCCAAATCCTAACCCTAACCCGAATCCTCACCTTCACCCTCAGCCTCACCCTAACCCTAATTCTAAACCTAAACTTCACCCTCACCCTAACCCTAACTCTAAGCCTAACCATAACCCTAACCCACCCCCTAACTCTCACCGTAAACCTAACCCTAATACTAACCCTAAACCTCAACCTAACCCTCACCAGAACCCTAACTCTAACCCTAAACCTCACCCTAACCCTCACCCTCACTCTAACACTTACTCAAATCCTAAAACTCACCCTAACCCTAATCCAAACCCTCACCCTAAAAATAACCCGCACCCTAAACCAAACCCTCACCCTAACACTTACCATCACCCTAACCCTCACCATAAACCTCACACTCACCCTCACCCTAAACCTAATCATAAACCTAACCCTATCCCTAAACCTCAACCTAACCCTCACCCTCACCCTAACACTAACCCTAACCCTAAACCTCAACCTAAAGGTCACACTAACCCTAAACCTCACCCTCACCCTCAACCTCACTGTAACTCTAACCCTAACCCTAACCCTAAACATAAACATAACCCTCACCCTAAGCCTTACCCTCACCACAAACTTAACCCTAATCATAACACTAACAATAAGCTTAGCCCTAACCCTAACCATAACCCTCACCGTCACTGTAACCCTAACCCTAATCCTAAACCTAACCCTATCCCTAAGCCTAACCCTAACCCTAACCCTCACACTCACCCTCAAACTAACCCTAATCCTAAACCTAACCCTATGCCTAAACCTAACCCTCACCATAACTCTCACACTAGCTCTCACCCTAACCCTAATCCTAACCCTAAACCTCATCCTAGCACTCACCCTAACCCTAAAGCTAACCGTCACCCTAACCCTCAACCTCAGCATAACCCTAAGCCTAACCCTAAACCTAAACTTAAACCTCACACTCAACCTTTACCCTAACCCGAAAACTAAGCCTAATCCTACCCTGCAACCTCAGCCTCAACTTAACCCTAAATCTAACCCTAAACCTCAACCTCACCCTAAGCCTAACACTAAACCTAAACCTCACCCTAACCCTAACCCTAAACCTCACCCTCACCCTAGCCCTCACAACAACCCTAATCCTAACCCTCAACCTAATCCTAATCCTCGCTATAACCCTAACCCTAACCCGCACACTAACTCTCAACCTCACCCTCACCCTCACCCTCAGCCTAACCCTAAGCCTAACCCTAACTCTCACACTCACCGTAACACTAACCCTAATGCTAATCCTAACCCTAACCCTAACCCTCACCCTCAACCTAACCCTCACCTTAAGCCTAACCCTAACATTAATCTTAACCCTAACTCTCAACTTCTGCATCACCCTAAACCTAAATCTAAACCTAAACCTTATCCTAACCCTAACCCTAACCCTAACCCTAACCCTCACCCTAACATTAACCCTCACCCTTTTCGTAACCCTCACCCTCCACCTAACTATCACCTTTACCCTTACCATCTCCTCCACACTAACCCTAACACTAAACCTCACACTAACCCTAACCATAACCCTCACCCTCAACCTCATGCACAGCCTAACGCTAAGCCTAATCCTAACCCTAACCCTCACCCTAACCCTAACCCTAACGATCACCCTAAACCTACTCCTCATCCCCAACCTCACCCTCAGCCTAACCCTAAGCGTAAACCTAACCCTAACCCTCACCCTCACCCTCACCCTAACCCTAATCCTAAACCTAACCCTAACCCTAACACTAAACCTCAACCTAACCCTCACCCTAACCTTATCCCGAACACTAACCCTAACCCTAACCCTCGACCTAATCCTCCAACTAACCCTAAATCTAACACTAAACCTCACTCTCACCCTAACCCTAATCCTAACCCTAATCGGAAACCTCACCCCAACTCTAAGCCTAACCCTCACCCTCACCCTCACCCTCACCATAACTCTAACCCTAACAGTAACAATAACTCTAATGCTAAACATAATCCTAACCCTCATGCTCACCTTAACCCTAACCCTATCCCTCTCGCTAACCCTAAACTTAACCGAAACCTATCTCTCACCCTAACCCTAACCTTAAACCTCAACCCAACCCTAACCCTCACCCTCACCTTAACTCTAAACCTAACCCTAAGAATAACACTAACCCTAAACCTAACCATAACTCTAAACATAACCCTCACCCGCAGCCTCACCCTCACTGCAAATTTAACCCTAAGCATAACACAAAAAATAACTCTAACCCTAATCCTAATACTAACTCTAACCTCACCTCCACCCTCACACTCAGCCTAACCCGAAGTCTAAATGTAACCTTAACCCTAACCTTAAACCTCACCTTAACCCTAACCCTAACCCTAATCCTAACCCGAACCCTATGCCTAAACCTAACCCTCACCATAACCCTCACCCTAGCCCTCAACCTAATCCTAATCCTAACACTAAACCTCATCCTAACACTCACCCTAATCCTAAACCTAACCCTCACCCTCATTCTCAGCCTAAGCCTAAGCCTAGGCCTAATCCTAACCCTAACCCTCACCCTACCCCTAACCCTAACACTAACCCTAACTCTAACCGTAAACCTAATGCTGACCCTAACCCTAACTGTAAACCTAACTCTACACTAACCCTAACCCTAACCGTAAAAATAACGCTAACCCTAACTCTAAATCTACCCCTGAACCTCATGCTCACCCTAACCCTAACACTAATCTTAACCCTAACACTAAAACTCACCCTAACCCTAAACTTAACCCTCACCCTAAACCTAACCCTCATCCTCACCCTCACCCTCAGTCTAAACCTAAGGCCTACCCTAACCCTAACCCTAACCCTCATACTCACCCTAACCCTAACCCTAATCCTAATCCTAACCCTATCCCTAAACCTAACCCTCACCCTAATGCTAACACTAACACTAACCCTCACCCTCAGCCTCACCCTAACCCTAATTCTATCACTTAACCTCACCCACACCCTAACCCTAACACTAACCCTAAACATAACCCTAACCCTAATCCTCCCCCTAACGCTCACCCTAACCCTAACACTAACACCCTAACCCTAAACCTCAACCTAACCCTGACCTTAAACCTAACTCTATCACTAAACCTCAACCTCACCCTAACCCTCACATTAACCCTAACCCAAACCCTAACCATAACTCTAACCCTCAACCTCACCCTCACAGTAACCCTAACCCTAAACCTAAACCTAACAATAACCCTAACCCTAATCCTAACCCTCACCTTAACCATAACCCTCACCCTAAACCAAACCCTCACCTTAACACTTACCCTCACCCTAACACTAACCGTAACCCTAACACTAACCCTCAAACTAACCCTAACTTTAACCCTAACCCTAAACCTCAACCTAACCCTCACCATCACCCTAACCCTAACACTAACCCTATGACTAAGCCTTAGGCTAACCCTCCCCCTAAACCTATAACTAACCCTAAACCTCACCCTAACCCCAACCATAACCCTAAACATAACACTAAATCTAACCCTAACCCTAACCCTAAAAGTAACCCTAATCCTCAGCCTCACCCTCACCCTAACCCAAACCCTAACCCTAACCCACACCCTAACCCTCACCCTACCTCTAAGCCTAACCCTAACTCTAACCCTAACCCTCACAAACACCCTCACACTAACCCTAATCCTAAACCTAACCCATTCCCTAACCCTAACCCTCACCCTTACCCTCACCCTAGCCTTCACACTAACCCTACTCCTAACACTAAACCTCCTCCTAAACCTCACTCTAACCCTAACCCTAACCCTCACCCTAACCCTAACTCTAACCCTCAACCTCATGCTCGGCCTAAGCCTAAGCCTAAGAATAATCCTAAACCTAACCATATCCCTAACCCTCACCCTAACCCTAACCCTAACCCTAACTCTAAGTCTAACCCTAAATCTCACCTTCACCCATTCCCTAACTCTAACCCTAACCCTACCCCTAACAATAAACTTAAACCTAACCCTAACCCTCACCCTAACCATTACACTCACCCTTACCCTAACTCTCACCCTACCACTTACCCTCACTCTAACACTAACCCTAACAATAACACTAAGGCTCACACTAACCCTAACCATCACCCTAACCCTAAACCTCACCCTAACACTAACCCTAACCCGAACCCTCACTGTAGACCTCACCCTAACCCGAACCCTCAACCTCACCCTAAACCTCACACTAACCCTGATACTAATTCTCAATCTAACCCTCACCCTCACCCTAACCCTAACAGTAAACCTCCACCTAACCCTAACACTCACTCTTACCGTAACCCTAATCCTCAGCCTAACCCTCACCTTTACCCTTACCGTTACCCACACACGAACCCGCACCCTAACCCTAACCCTGACCCTAACCCGCACCCTCACTCTAACTCTACACCTAAAACTCACATTCACGCTAACAGTAACTCTAACCCTAACCCTAACACTAAACCTCACAATAACCCTAACCCTAAACCTGATCCTCACCCTCACCGTAACCGTAACCCTAACCCTGACCCTAACAATAAACCTAATCCTCAATCTAACGCTCACCCTAACACTTACCCTAACTCTTACCCTAACCCTAAACCTAACACTAACACTCACACTTATCTTTACCATCACCCTCAGCGTAAAACTCACCTTTACCTTTACGATCATCCTCACCGTAACTCTAAATCTCATGCTAACCCTCACCCTAACAGTAAACCTAACCATCACACTAACCCTAACCCTCACCCTCAACCACATGCTCAGCCTAACCCTAAGCCTAAGCCTAACATTAACCCTAACCCTAATCCTCACCCAAAACCTCAATCTCAGCCTAACCCTAAGCCTAAGCCTAAGATTAACTCTAACTCTCCCACTCACACTAAATCTATTCCTAAGCATAACCCTAACCATAAACCTAAACCTCAACCTAACCCTCACCCTAAACTTAACCCTAACACTAACACTAACCCTAACCGTAAACCTAACCCTCTAACTAACCCTAAATCTAATGCTAAACTTCACCCTCACCCTAACTCTAATCCTAAATCTAACCCTAAACCTCACCCTAACCCTAACCCTAATCCTCACCCTCAACCTCAGATTCACCATCACCAAAATTCTAACTCTAACCCTAACAATAACACTAATCTTAACCCTAAACCTAACCCTAACACTAACCCTAATCCTAACACTCACCTTCAACCTAAACTTAATGCTAACCCTAACCCTAACACTAACACTAACCCTCACCCTAACCCTAACCCTCACACTCACTGTAACCCTAATCCTCAACCTAACTCTCAACCTAACCCTAAACCTAACCCTAAAACTTAATCTAACACTAACCATAACACTGACCCTCAACCTAGCCCTCACTCTAACCCTAATTCTAAACCTAATCCTCATCCTAACCCTCACCCTAACCCTAACATTAACCATCACCCTAACCCTAACCCTAACCGTCAAACTAACCCTAATCCTCACGTTCACCGTAACCCTAACCCTAACCCTGACCCTAACCCTGAACTTAACCGAACCCTAACTCTCACCCTAACCCTAATCCTATCCCTCACCCTAACCATAACCCTCACCCTCACCCTCAGCCTAACCCTAAGCCTAAGCCTAACCCTAACCCTAACTGTCATACTCACCCTAACCCTTACCATAATCCTAATTGTAACCCTAAGCCTAACCCTCAACCTCAACCAAACCCTCAACCTAAACTTCACTCTAACACTAAACCTATCCCTAACCCTCAACCTCAGCCTCACGCTAACCCTAACTCTAAATCTCACCCTCACCCTAAACCTCACCCTAACCCTAAGCTAAACCTCACCCTCACCCTACCGCTCACCCCAACCCTAAACCTAACCCTAACCTTCCCCCTAACCCTATCTGTAACGCTAAATCTCACCCTCAACCTAACCCATACCCTCACACTAAACCCTACCCTAATCCTAACACTCAACAACAACCTCACCCTCACCGGAATTCTAACCCTAACCCTAAAAATAACACTAATCATAACCCTAACCATCACCCTAATGTTAATCCTCACCCCACCCTCACCATTAGCCTAACCCTAAGACTAAACCTAACCCTCACACTAACCCTCACACTTACTCTCACCCTAACCCTAATCCTAAACCGAACCCTATCTCTAAACCTCAACCTAACCCTCACCCTCACCCTAACCCTAACACTAACCCTAACTCTAAACTTCACCCAAACCCATCCCCAAACACTAACTCTAATCATAAACCTCACCCTCACCCTAACCCTAACCCTAACCCTAAACCTAAATCTCAATCTAACCCTAAACCTAACCCTCAACCTCAACCACACCGTAACTCTAACCCTATCCCTAACAATAACACTAACCCTAACCCTAACCCTAACCCTAACAATAACCCACATCCTCAGCCTCACCCTCACTGCAAACTTAACCCTAACCATAACCCTAACAATAACCCTAACCCTAATCCTAAATCTAACCCTAATCCTCACCCCCACCCTCACCCTCAGTCTAATCCTAAGCCTATCCCTAACCCTAACCCTAACCCTCCCTGTAACCCTAACCCTAACCCTAACACTAACACTAACCCTAACCCTAAACCTAACCCTAACCCAAACCCTAAATCTAATCTTCACACTAACCCTAATCCTAACCCTAACCCTAACCCTAAATCTCACACTCAATCTCACCTTAACCCAAATCCTAAACCTAACCCTATCCCTAACACTAACCCTCAACCTAACCCTCACACTAGCCCACACCCTAAACCTAACCCTAACCCTCACCCTAACCCCAACCCTAACACTCCCCCTCATGCTTGGCCTAAGCCAAAGCCTAAGCCTAAGCCTAACCCTAATCCTAACCCACACCTTATCCCTAACCCTAACACTAACCCTAACTCTAACCCTAAATCTCACCCTCAACCTAAGCCTAACTCTAACCCTAACCCTAAACATAAACCTCAACCTAACCCTAACCCTAAACCTAACCCACACACTAATATTTACCCTCACCCTAACACTAACCTTAACGCTAACACTAACGTTCACACTAACCCTAATCATCACCCTAACCCTAAACCTCACCCTAAACTAACCCTAAAGCTCACCCTCACCCTAGCCCTCAACCTAAGCCTAACCCTCATCCTCACCCTAAACCTCACGCTAACCCGAACACTAATCCTCAATTTAACCCTCACCCTCACCTTAACCCTTAACTTAACCCTCACCCTAACCCTAAACCTCACCCTTAGCGTAACCCTCACCCTCAGCCTAACCCTAACCATAACCCTAACCCTAAACCTCACACTAACCCTAACCCTAAACCTCAACCTTACACTAGCCCTCACCCTAACCCTAATCCTAAACCTAATCCTCATCCTAACACTAACCCTAACCCTCACCCTCACCCACACCCTAACCCTAATCCTAACCCTAACCCTCAACCTAACCCTAACCCTCACCCTCACCATAACCCTTATCCTAACCCTCAACCAAACCCTAAACTTAACCCGAACGCTAACTCTCACCCTAACCCTAACCCTCACCCTAAACCTAACCCTTCACCTCAACCTCACCCTAGCTCTCACCCTAACCCCAATCCTAACCCTAAACCTCATCCTAACCCTCCCCCTAACCGTTAACCTAACCCTCCCCCTAACCCTAACCTTCACCCCCAACCTTGCCCGCAGCCTAACATTAAGCCTAAACGTAAACCTAACCCTCAATCTAACCCTCACCCTAACCCTAAATCTAACTCTGAACCTCACCCTCACCCTAACCCTAACTCTAACCCGAACCCAAACATTAAACATCACTCTAACCCTAAACCTCACCCACACCCTCACTGTAAACGTAACACTAAACCTAACCTTAACAATAACCCTAATCCTAATCCTAACCCTCAACCTAATCATAACCCTCACCCTAACCAAAACCCTCACCCTAACACCTACCCTGATCCTAACACTAACCCTAACTCTAACCCTAACTTCACCCTAACCCTAACCCTAACAATAACCCTCAACCTAACCCTAACCCTCACGCTCAAGGTAACCCGAACCCTACCTCACCCTAACCTTAAACTTAACCTGAACCCTAACTCTCACCCTAACCCTAACCCTAACCCTAAACCTAACCCTAACCCTCACCCTCACCCTCAGCATAACCTTAAGCCTAACCCTAACAATAACCCTAACCCTAACCCTAACCCTCATCCTAAACATAACCTTCACCCTAACCATAAACCTCACCCTAACAATTACCCTCAACCTAACACTAACCCTAACCCTAACACTAACCCTCACACTAACCCTAAGTCTCACCCTAACCCTAAACCTCACCCTAAACCTAACCCTCAGCCTCAACTTATCCCTCAACCTAACCCTAACTCTCATCCTCAACCTAAACCTCACACTAACCCTAACACTAATACTCAAACTAAACTTCACCCTCACCCTAACCCTAAGACTCACCCTGACCGTAACCCTCACCCTCAGCCTAACCCTCACCTTAACCCTTACCGTCACCCTCAACCTAACCCTCACCCTAACCCTAATCCTCATCCTAACCCTCATCCTAAGGGTAACCCCAACCATAACCCTAACCATAACCCTCAAACTCTCCCTCAGCCTCAGCCTAAACCTAAGTCTAAGCTTAACCCTAACCCTAAACCTCACGCTCAACCAAGCCCTCACCCTCACCCTCACCCTCAGCATAAACTTAAGCCTAAACCTAACCCTAAGCCTAGCCCTCACACTGACTCTAGCCCTTACCCTAATCCTAATCCTAACCCTTTCCTTAACCCTCACCCTCACCCTCACCCTAACCCTAATCCTAACACTAAACCTCACACTAACCCTAACCCTAAACCTCACCCTCACCCTAGCCCTCACCCTAACCCTAATCCTAACCCTAACCCTCATCCTAACCCTCCCCATAACTCTAACCCTTACCCTCACCCTCACCCTCACCCTAACCCTCACCCTCACCCTCAGCCTAACCCTAAGACTAACCCTAACCCTAACACTCACACTCACCCTAACCCTAACTCTAATCCGAATCCTAAACCTAAACCTAACCTTCACCCTCAAACTTAACCTCAATTTAAGCCTAACCCTAACATTAATCCTAAGCCTAACCCTCAACTTCAGCCTCACCCTAACCCTAATTCTAACGCTAAACCTCACCGTGACCCTAACCCTAACTCTAACCCTATCCCTAAACCTCATCCGAACCCTAACCCTAACCCTCACCCTTACCCTCACAGTAACTGTAACCCTAACCCTAACGCTAATAATAACCCTAACCCTAACCCTAACACTCACCCTAAACATAAACCTCACCCTAACCCTAACCCTCACCCTAACACTTACCCTCACCCTTACACTAACCCTAACCCTAACACTAACCCTCACACTAACCCTAATCATCATCTTAACCCTAAACCTCACCCTAACACTAACCCTAAACCTCACCATCACCCTAGCCCTCACCCTAACCCTAATTCTCATCCTCAACCTAAACCTCACACTAACCCTAACACTAATCCTCAATCTAACCCTCACCCTCAACATAACTCTAATCCTAACCCTCACCCTAACATTAACCCTCACCCTTACCGTAACCCTCACGCTCTGCTTAACCCTCACCTTTACCCTTACTGTCACCCCCACACTAACCCTAACACTAAACCTCACCTTTACCCTAACCCTAACCCTTACCCTCAACCTCACGCTCAGCCTACCCCAAAGCCTAAGCCTAACATTTACCCTAACCCTCACCCTCACCCTAGCCCTCACCCTAACCCTAATCCGAACCCTAACCCTCATCCTAACACTCACCCGAACCCTAACCCTAACCATCACCCTACCCAAATCCTCACCCCCACCCTCACCCTCAGCCTATCCCTAAGCCTAAGCCTTACCCTAACCCTCACACTCACCCTCACCCTAACCCTAATCCTAAAACTAACCCTAACCCTAACATTAAACCTCAACCTAAACCTCACCCTAATCTTATCCCTAACACTCACCCTAACCCTAACCCTCAACCTAACCCTCCAACGAACCCTAAATCTAACTGTAAACCTCACCTACACTCTAACCCTAATCCTAACCCTAACCATAAACTTCACCCTAACCCTAACCCTCACACTCACCCTCACCCGGCCCCTCACCATAACTCTAACCCTAACAGTAACAATAACACTAATCCTAACCCTAATCCTAACCCTCATTCTCACCATAACCTTAACCCTAACCATCACCCTAACCCTAAAATTAACCAAACACTAACTCTCACCCTAACCCTAACCGTAACCCTCGCCTGAACCCTCACCCTCACCCTCACCTTCACCCTCAGCCTAACGCTAAGCCTAACCCTAACCCTAACCCTAACGTCACTCACCCTAACCCTTACCTTAATCCTAATCGTAACCCTAAGCCTAACCCTCAACCTCAACCTAACCCTCAACCTAACCCTAACTCTAAAACTAACCCTAACCCTCACCCTCACCCTAACCCTAACCCTAACCCTCAACCTAACCCTAATCCTTACTCTCACCATAACCCTTACCCTAACCCTCACCCTAACCCTAAAGTTAACCGAACCATAACTCTACCCCTAAACCTCACCCTCAACATAACCCTGAATCTAACAGTAAACCTAACAATAAACCTCAACCTAACCCTAATCCTAACCCTCAAACTAACCCTAACCCTCACCCTCACACTCTCCCTCAGCCTAAACTTAAGGCTAACCCTAACCCTAACCCTAACCCTCACACTCACCGTAACCCTAACCCTAATCCATATCCTACCCCTAATCCCTAACCCTCACCCTCACCCTCAACCTCACCTTTACCCTAATTCTAAACCTAAACCTCACCATCACCCTAACCCTAACGCTAACCCTAACAATAATCCTAACTCTAACCCTAACCCTCACCCTAACTCTCACCGTAACCCTAACCCTAACCCTAACCCTCAACCTCACCCTCAACCTCAACCTCATCCTAACCGTAATTCTAACCCCAAACCTCACTCTCAACCTAACCCACACTCTAACCCTAATACTTACCCTCACCTTAACCGTCACCCTAACCCTCATACTCACCCTCACCCTAAACCTAATCCTAAACTTAACCCTAACCATAACCCTCACCCTAACCCAAACCCTCACCCTAACACTTACCCTCACCCTAACCCTCACCCTTACCCTCACACTCACCCTCACCCTAACCCTAATCCTAAATCTAGCCCTATCCCTAAACCTCACCCTCACCATAACACTAACCCCAACCCTAAACCTCACTCTCAACCTACCCCTAACCCTAACTGTAACCCTAAACCTCAACCTAAAGGTCACACTAATCTTAACCCTAAACCTCATCCTCAACCTGTAACTCTTAACCTAACCCTAACAATCACCCTAACCCTAACCCTAACCCTCACCTTCATGCTCGGCCTAAGCCTAAGCCTAAGCCTAATCCTAACCCTAACCCTCACCCTAACCCTAAACCTAACACTAACCCTAACTCTAACCGTAAACCTCACTCTCACACTTACCCTAACTCTAACCCTAACACTAACCAGAACCCTAACCCGCAACCTAAACATAACCCTCACCCTAAACCTAACCCTCACCCTAACACTTACCCTCACCCTAACACTAAACCTAACCCTATCACTAACCCTATCCCTAACACTAACGCTCACACTAACCCTTACCATCATCCTAACCCTAAACCTCAACCTAAACCTAAACTTAAACCTCACCCTCACGCTAGCCCTCACCCTAACCCTAATCCTCATCCTCACCCTAAACCTCACACTCACCCCAACACTAATCTTCAATCTAACCCTCACCCACACACTTCTCCTAACCCTAACCCTCACCTTTACCTTAACCCTAACCCTCAACCTAAACCTCACCTTTACCCTTACCATCATTCTCACCCTAATCCTCCCCCTAACCCTAAAATTCAGCCTAACCCTCACCTAATGGTAAACCTAACCATCACCCTAACCCTAACCCTCACCCTCAACCTCACGCTCAGCCTAACCCTAAAAGCCTGAGCCTAACCCTTAACCTAACTCTCACCCTCACCCTAGTCCTTACCCTAACCCTAATCCTAAACCTAACACACAAACTCACCCTCCCCTTAAACCTAATCCTAAGCCTAAAACTAACCCTCCCCCTAACTCTCACCCTAACACTAACCCCAACACTAATGCTAACCCTAACCCTCAACATAAACCTAACTCTAACCCTAAACCTCACCCTCACCATAAACTTCACCCTAACCCTAAACCTAACCCTCAAACTATCACTAACCCTAAATCTAACCCTAAACCTCATCTTCACCCTCAACTTAACCCTAACCCTAACCGTATACCCCACCCTAACTCTAACCCTAAACCTCACCCGCAACCTCACCCTCACTGTAACTCTAACCCTAACCCTAACACTAACCCTCACACTAACCCTAAACTTAAACCTAACCCTAAAACTCAACCTAACCCTCATTCTCACCCTAATCCTAACACTAACCCTGTACTTAACCCTTACCCTAACCCTCCCCTAATCCTATATCTAACCCTAAACCTCACCCTAACCCTAACCCTAAGCCTAAGCCTAACCCTAACCCTAAACATAACCCTAAACATAACATAAATCCTCAGCCTCACCCACACACTAACCCAAACCCTAACCCTAACCCACACCCTAACCCTTAGCCGAACCATAAGCCTAACCCTAAGCCTAACCACAACACTCACACTCACCCTCACCCTAACCCTAATCCTAAACCTAACCCTACCCCTAAACCTAACCATCTCCCTAACCCTCAGCCTAGCCCTCACCCTAACCCTAATCCTAATGCTAAACCTTATCCTCACCCTCACCCTAATCCTAACCCTAACCCTCACCCTAACCCTAACCCTAACCCTCACCCTCATACTCGGCCTAAGCCTAAGCCTAAGCCTAAGCTTAACCCTAACCCTAACCCTCATCCTAACCTTAACCCTAACACTAACCCTAACTCTAAAAGTAAACCTCACCTTCACCCTAACCCTAACTCTAATCCTAACCCTAAACCTAAACCTCACCCTAACCCTAAACCTAACCATCACCCTCACCCTCACTGTAACTGTAAACCTAACCCTAAGCCTAAAAATAACCCTAACCGTAACCCTAACCCTCAGCCTATCCATAACTCTCACCCTAAACCTAACCCTCACCCTAACACTTAGCCTCACCCTAACACTAACCCTAACCCTATCACTAAACCTCACACTAACCAGAACCATCACCTTAACCCTAAACCTCAGCCTGAACCTAAACCTAAACCTCACCCTCACCCTAGCCCTCACCCTAACCCTAACCCTCACCATCACCCTAAACCACACACTAACCCTTACACTAATCCTCAATCTAACCCTCACTCACATCCTTCCCATAACCCTAACCCTCCCCCTAAACCTAAAAATCATCCGAACATAACCCTTATCCTCAGCCTAACCCTCATGTTTACCCTCATGGTCACCCCACCCTAACCCTTACTCTAACCATAACACTCACACTAACCCTCATCCTAACCCTAACACTATCCCTAAACCTCATCCTCACCGTAACTCTAACTCTCACCCTAACCCTAACACTAAACCTCATCCTAACACTAACCCTATCAATCACCCTCACCCTCAGCATAACTATAACCCTAACCCTAACCCTAACAATAACCCTAACCCTAACCCTCAACTTAACCATTACCCTCACCCTAACCCTAACCCTCACCCTAACACTTACCCTAACCCGAACACTAACCCTAAACCTAACAGTAACCCTCACACTAACCCTAACCCTCACCCTAATCCTAAACCTCACCCTAACCCTAACCCTAATCCTCAATCTAACCCTCACCCTACTCCTAACCCTTACCCTTACCCTAACCCTAAACCTAACCCTAATCGTCACCCTTAACTTAAATCTCACCTTCAGCCTAAACCTCACCTTTACCCTTACCATCATTCTCACCCTAACCTTCCCCCTAATCCTAAACGTCAACCTACCCCTCACCCTAACTGTAAACCTAACCATCACCCTTACCCTAAACCTCACCCTCAACCCCACGCTCAGCCTAACCCTAAGCCAAAGCCTAACCCTTACTAAACCTCACCCTCTCCCTAGCCCTCTCCCTAAACCTAATCCTAACACCCACACTCGCCCTCAGCCTAACGCTAAGACTAAGCCTCACCCTAACCCTAACCCTCACACTCACCCTCACCCTAACCCTAATCCTGACCCTACCCCTACCCCTACCCCTTAACCTCAACCTATCACTCACACTAAACTTAACCCTAACACTAACACTAACGGTAACCCACGAACTAACCCTCCCCCTAACCCTAAATCTAACCATAAACCTCACCCTCTCCCTAACCCTAATGCTACCCCTAAACCTAAAACTCAACCTAAACATAACCCTAACCCTCACCCTCACCTTAATTCTAACTCTAACCCTAACCCTAACCCTAACCCTAAACCTAATCCTAACACAGACCCTCACCCTAACTCTAATCCTAAACCTAATTATCCTCCTAACCCTTACCCTAAACCTAACACTAACCAACACCCTAACCCTAACCCTAAACCTAACCCTAACCCTCAACCTAACCCTAACCCTCATGATCACCGTAACCCTAACCCTAAGCCTCATCCTAACCATAAACTTAACACGAACCTTAACTCTCACCCTAACCCTAAGCCTAAAACTCACCCCAACCCTAACCCTCACCGTCACCCTCACCCTCAGCCTATCCCTAACCCTATCCCTAACCCTAACCCTAACCTTCAAACAAACCCTAACCCTTTCCCTAATTCTAATCCTAAACCTAATGCTAACCCTCACCCTCACCCTAACCCTAACCCTAACCCTAACCCTAAGTCGAACACTAAACCTAACTCTAACAATCACAATCAGCCTCACCCTAACCCTAAATCTAACCCTAAACCTCACACTCACCCTAAACCTAAACCTAACCCTAATCCTAATGGTAAACCTCACCCCAACCCTAACCCTAAACCTCACCCTCACCAAGCCCTCACCCTAAGTCTAATCCTAACCCTAACCATCATCCTAACCCTCACCCTAACACTAACTCTAAAAATAACCATCACCCTAACCCTAACCCTAACGCTAACGCTCAACCTAACCCTAACACTCACCCTCACTGAAACCCTCACCCTAACCCTCACCCTAACCCTAAACTTAACCCTAACCCAAACCTCACCCTAACCCTAACCCTAACCCTCAAGCTAACCCTAACCCTCACGCTCACCCTCACCCTCAGCCTAAGCCAAGCCTAAGCCTAACCCTAACCCTAACCCTCACACTCACCCTAAGCCTAATCCTAATCCAAATCCTAAACCTAACCCTAATTTGCACCCTTACCCTAACCATCACCTTAACCCTAACCCTAACACTAACACTAAACCTAACCCTCAACCTCAGCCTCACCCTAACCCTAACTCTAACCCTAAACCTCACCCTCCCCCTAACCCTAACTCTAACCCTAACCCTCACCATGAACCTCAACCTCAGCCTAACCCTAAGCCTAAACCTAAACCTAACCCTAACGCACACACTGACAATCATCCTAACCCCAATACTAAACCTATCCCTAACCCTAACCCTCCCACTAACTCTCACCCTAACCTTAACCCTAACACTAACCCTAACCCTAAACCTCAACCTAACCCTCACCCTAACCATCACACTAAACCTAATCCTCAGCCCCACCCTCACCCCCAGCCTAACCCTAAGCCTAAGCCTAAAAATAAACCTAAAACTTACACTAAACCTCACCCTAACCCTAAGCATACCCTATCCCAAACCCTAACCCTTAACCTCAACCTAACCTTCACCCTAACCTTAACCCTAACACTAACCCTAACTCTAACCCACGAACTAACCCTCCCGCTAACCCTAAATCTAACCCTAAAACTCACACTCAACCTAACCCTAACACGAAACCTCACCCTAACCCTAAACTTCAACCTGACCCTCACCCTCATCCTCACCGTAAGTCTAACCATAAACTTAACAATAACACTAATCCTAACCATAAACCTAACCCTAACCCTAAACCTAACCCTAATCCTAACACTCACCTTCAGCCTAACCCTCATCATTACCCTTACCGTCACCCAAACCCTAACCCTCACCCTCACCGTAACCCTAACCCTCATCCAAACCCTCACCCTAAACCTAACCCTAAACCTAAACCTCACCCTAACACTAACAGTAAACTCACCCTCACCTTAGCCCTCACCCTCACCCTAATTTTAACCCTAATTCTAATCCTAATCCTTTCCCTAACCCTAACCCTAATCCTCACCCTAAAACTAAACCTAACCCTAACCCTAAACCTCAACCTAACCCTAACCCTCAAGCTCACTGTAACACTAACCCTAACCCTCATCCTAACCATAAACTTACCCTGAACCCTAACTCTCACCCTAACCCAAACCCTCAGTCTCAACCTAGCCCTAACTTTCACCCTCACCCTCACCCTCAGCCTAACCCTAGGCCTAACCGTAACCCTAACTCTCACACTCACCCTATTACCCTAATCCTAATCCTAACCCTAAAGCTAACCCTCACCCTCACCCTATTCCTCACCCTAACCCTAACCCTAACACTAACCCTAACTCTAACAATCTCAATCAGCCTCACACTAACCCTATCTCTAACCCTAAACCTCACCCTCACCCTAACCCTAACCGTAACCCTAAACCTCACCTAGCCCTAAACCTAAACCTCACCCTCACCCTAGCCTTCACCCTAACCCTAATCCTAACCCTAACCCTCATCCTAAACCTCACGCTAACACTAAGCCTAACCCTAACCCTCACACTCACCGTAATCCTTACCCTAACCCTCACCCTAACCCTAAACTTAACTCGAACCCTAACTCTCACCCTAACACTAACTCTTACACTATCCCTCACCTTCATCCTAAGCCTAAGTTTAATCCTAATCCTAACCCTCACACTCACCCTAAACCTCACATTAACCCTAACCCTAACACTAAACCTAACCTTAACTCTCACCCTCAGCCTCACCATAACCCTAACTCTAAACCTAAATCTCACCATCAACCTAACCCTAACCCTAAACTTCACCATCACCCTAGGCCTCTCCCTAACCCTAATCCTAACCCTAATCCTCATCCTAACCCTCAACCTAAACCTAACTTTAACCCGCACCTTAACCCTAGCACTTGTCTCTCAACATCACCCTCAGCCTAACCCTAAGCCTAACCATAAACCTAGCCCTAACACACACAATCACAATCACCATAAACCTAATCCTAACCCTATCCCTAACCCTAAACCACCCCCTAACGATCACCCTAACACTAACCCTAACACTAACTCTAACCCTAACCCTCAACCTAACCCTAACTCTAACCCTAAACCTCACCCTCACCCTAACGCTCATCATAACACTTGCCCTCAACCTAAACCTAACCCTAACCATAACCCTCCCCCTAAGCCTAAACATCATCTTACCCTCACCCTAAACTTAAACCTAACCATAACCCTAACCCTAACCCTAAACCTCAACCTAAACCTCACCCTCACCCTAACCGTAACACTAACCCTAACACTAACCTTCCCACTAACCCTCCCCCTAACCATATATTTAACACAAAACCTCACCCTCACCCTCACCCTAAACCTAACCCAAACCCTCACCCTAACCATAACCCTCACCCTAACCCTAACCCTCACCATAACACTTACACTCACCCTAGCACTAACCCTAACCCTAACACTCACCCTCACACTAACCCTAACCCTCACCCTAATCCTAAACCTCACCCTAACAATAACACTAACCATAACCCTCAACCTCACCCTAGCCCTCACCCTAACCCTAAATCTAACCCTCACCCTCAGCCTAACCCTAACCCTCACCCTCACCCTAAGCCTCACACTAACCCTAAAACTAATCTTCAATCTAACCAACACCTAACACTAACCCTAACCCTAACCTAACCCTAACCCTTATCCTAACCCTAAACCTAACCCTAACACTCACGCTTATCTTAACCCTCAACCTCAGCCTAAACCTCACCATTACCCTTACCATCAGCCTCACCCTAACCCTTACCCTAACCCTAACTCTAACCCTAAACCTCACCCTCTCCCTAAATCTAACTCTAACCCTAACCCAAAACCTAAACCTCACCCTAACCCTAACCCTAACCCTCACCCTCACATTCACCCTAGCCCTCAACCTAACCGTAATTCTAAACCTCACCCTCACCCTAATGCCTAAGACTAACCCTATCCCTCACACTCACCTTCACCCTAAACATAACTGTAACACTAACCCTAACACTAACCCTCACACTAGCCCTCAACCTAATGCTAAATCTAACCCTACACCTCACCTTCACCTAACCCTAACTCTAACCCTCCCCCTCCCCCTAACACAAAGCCTAACCCTAACTCCAACCCTAACCCTAACACTAAGCCTAACACAAACCCTCACCCTAACACTCACCCTAACCCTCAACCTCACCCTAGCCCACACCCTAAACCTAAGCCTAAGCCTAACCCTCACCCTAAACTTCACTCTAACCCTAACCCCAACCCTAATGCTATCGCTAAACCTCACCCTCCCCCTCACCGTAAACATAACCCCAATCCTAACTTTAACCCTAACCCTCACCCTCACCATAAACCTCACCCTAACCCTAACACTACCACTAAACCTAACCCTAAACATAACCCTAAACATAAACCTCACCCTCAGACTCACCCGAACCGCAAACTTTACCCTAAACATAACAATAACAATAACCCTAACCCTCACCCTAACAATATCCCTAACCCTAAACCTAACCCTAACTCTAACCCTAACCCTAAACCTAAACCTAAACCTGACCCTAACCCTAATCCTATCTCTCACCCTCAACCTCACAGTAACCATAACACTAACCCTAACAGTTACAATAACCCTAACCCTAACCCTAACTCTCATGCTAACCATATACTTCACCCTAAACCTAACCCTCACCCAAACACTTATCCTCACCATAACCCTAACCCTACTACTGAAACTCACCCTAAACCTTACCCTAATCCTAATCCTTTCCCTAAGCCTAACCCTCACCCTCACCCTAACCGTTACCCTAACCCTAACCCTCACCCTCAGCCTCACCCTAACCCTAACTCTAACCCTAAACTTCAATCTCACCCTAACCCTAACCATAACCATAACCTTAAACCTCACCCTAACATTAACACTAAACCTCACACTCACCCTAGCCCTCACCCTAACCCGAACCCTAACGATAACCCTCATCCTAACCCTCAACCTAACACTAACCCTAACGCTCACCCTCACCTTCACCCTAACCCTAAACATAAACTGAACTCTAACTAACATCCTAACACTAACCCTCACCCTAACCTAAACCTCACTCTCACCCTCAACCTCAGTCTAACCCTAAGCCTAACCCTAACCCTAACCCTAAACATTACCCTCACCCTAACGATCAATCTAACCCTAACCCTAACCCGAACCTGAAAGCTCACCCTAACACTAACCCTAATCCTAATCCTAACCCTAAACCTCCCCCTAACTCTCACCCTAACCATAACCCTAACACTAACACTAACCCTAACCCTCAACCTAGCACTCACCCTAAACCTAACTCTAATCCTAAACCTCACCCTCACCTTAACCCTAACTCTCACCCTAAGCCAAATCCTAAACTTCACCCTAACCCTAACCCTAACCCTCATCCTCACCCTCACCGTAACTGTAAACCTAAACCTAACCCTAACAATAACCCTAACCCTATTCCTAACCATCACCATACCCATAACACTCACCCTAACTCAAACACTCACCCTAATATTTACCCTCACCTTAACACTAACCCTAACCCTAACACTAACCCTCACACTAACGCAAACCCTAACCCTAAACCTAAACCTCAACGTAACCCTCACCCTCACCCTCACCCTAACACTAACCCTAACCCTAACCCTAACCCTAACCCTCACCCTAACCCTATATCTAACCCTCAACCTCAACCTCACCCTCACCTTAACCCTAACCGTAAACCCCACCCTAACCCTAACCCTAACCCTCACCCTCATGCTCGGCCTAAGCCTAAGGCTAAGTCTAACCCTAAACCTAAACCTCACCCTAACCCTTACACTAACACTAACTCTAACTCTAACTCGAAACCTCACCCTCACCCTAACCCTAATTCTAACACTGACCCTAAACCTAAACATCATCCTATCCCTAAACCTCACCCTCACCCTCACCATAACCGTAACCCTAACCCTAACAATAACCCTAACCCTAACCCTCATCCTAAACATAACCTTCACCCTAACCATAAACCTCACCCTAACACTTACCCTCACCCTAACACTAACCCTAACCCTAACACTAACCCTCACACTAACCCTAACTCTCACCCTAACCCTAAACCTCACCCTAAACTTAACCCTCACCTTCAACCTAGCCCTCAACCTAACCCTAACGCTCATCCTCACGCGAAACCTCACACTAACCCTAACACTAATCCTCAATCTAACCTTCACCCTCACCCTAACCCTAAGACTCACCCTGAACGTAACCCTCACCCTCAGCCTAACCCTCACCTTTACCCTTACCGTCACCCTCACCCTAATCCTCAACCTAAACCTAAGCCTCATCCTAACCCTCATCCTAAGGGTCACCCCAATCATCACCTTAACCCTAACCCTCACCCTCTCACTCAGCCTCAGCCTCAGCGTAACCCTAAGCTTAACCCTAACCCTAACCCTCACCCTCAACCTAGCCCTCACCCTAGCCCTCAACCTAACCCTAATCCTAACCCTAACCCGCATCCTAACCCTTAACAACCAGAACCCTAACCATCATTCTAAACCTAATCCTTACCACCCAGTACACTCAGCCTAACCCTAAGCATAAATGAAGCCTAACCCTAACCCTCACACTCATCCTCACTCTAAGCCTAATCCTAAAACTAACCCTAACCCTAATATTAAACCTCAACCTAACGGTCAAACTAACCACAAGCCTAACACTAACCCTAATCCTAACCCTCACCCTAACACTCCCCGAAACCCTAACTCTCACCCTAAACCTCACCATCACCCTAACCACAACCCTATCCCTAAACCTCACCCTAACCCTGATCCTAATCCTCAACCTCACCCTCACCCTCACTGTAACTCTAACCCTAACCCTAACTATTACACTAACCCTAACACTAACACTAACGTTGACCCTCACCCTAACCCTAAACCAAACCCTCACCTTAACACTAAACCTAACCCTAACCCTCACCCTAACGGTAACCCTAACCATAAACCTCAGCCTAACGCTAACCCTAACCCTCATCCTCACTCTAGCCCTCACCCTAAACCTAATGCTAACCCTAATCCCTCAACTTCACGCTCGGCCTAAGCCTAAGCCTAATCCTAAGACTAAACGTGACCCTCACAGTCACCCTCACTCTAACCCTAACCGTAACCGTAACCCTAACCCTAACCCTCAACCAAACCTTAACCAGAACCATCACTCTAAACCTAATCCTCATCCCCACACGCACCCTCAGCCTAACCCTAAGCCTAAGCCTAACCCCAAGCCTAACCCTCACACTCACCCTCACCCTAACCTTAATCCTAACCCTAAACATAACCCTAAACCTAAACCTAAACCTAACCCTCACCCTAACGCTAACCCTAACTCTAACACTCACCCTCACCTTAGTCCTCACCCTAACCCTCACCCCAAACCCAACCCTCACCCTCACCAAAACACGAAACCTAACCCTCACCCTAACCCTACCCCTAACCCTAAACCTAATCCTCACCTTAACCCTAACCCTAACCCTCACCCTCAACCTAGCCCTTACCCTAAACATAATTTTAACCCAAATCCTCATCCTAACCCTCACCCTAACTCTAACCCTAATTTTCAACCTAACCCTAAACCTAAGTCTAACCCTCAACCTAACCCTAACCCTAAACCTCACCATAACCTGACCCTAACCCTCTCCCTAACCCTAAACCTTACCTGAACACTAAACCTCACCCTAAGCCTTACCCTAAACCTCACCCTCACCCTAGCCCTCACCCTAACCCTAATCCTAACCCTAACCCACATCCTAAACCTTAAACTAACCCTAAACCTAACCATCACCCTAACCCTAATCTTAACCCCCACCCTCACCCTCAGCCTAACCCTAAGCCTAAGTCTAACCCTCACCCTAAACCTCACACTCACCGTCAACCTAACCCTAATCCTAAACCTAACACTATCCTGAAACCTCAACCTAACCCTCTCCCTCACCCTTACCCTAACACTAACCCTAGCCCTAAACCTCACCTTAACCCTCCCCCTAACCCTAAGTCTAACCCTAAACCTCACCCTCACCCTTACCCTAACCCTAACCCTAACCCTCACACTCACCCTCAACCTCACTGTAAATCTAACTCTAAACCTAACAATAACCCTAACTCTAACCCAAACCACAACGCTAAACATAATCGTCACCCTCAGCCTCACCCTCACGGCAAACTTAACCCTAACCATAACACTAACAATAATCCTAACCCTAACCCTAACCCTAAACCTAACCCTAATCCTCACCCCCACTATCACCCTCAGCCTAACCCTAAGCCTAAGCCTAACCCTAACCCTAACCTTAAACCTAACCATAAACCTCACCCTCAGCCACACCCTCACACCAAACTTAATTATAACCATAATATTAACAATAACCCTAACCCTAAACCTAACCCTAATCCTCATACTAAACCTCACCCTAACCCTAACCCTAACACTCACCCTAAACCTAACCCTAACAATAATCCTCAACCTAATCCTAACCCTCATGCTTACCGTAACCCTAACCCTAACTCTCATCCTAGCCCTAAGCTTACCCCAAACCCTAACACTCACCCGCACCTTCACACTCATCCTAACCCTAAGCCTAAACCTAACCCTAACCCTAACCCTCACACTCACCCTATTACCCTAATCCTAATCCTAACCCTAACCCTAAGCCTCACCCTCATGCTAACCCTCACCTTAACCCTAACCCTAACACTAACCCTAACCTTAACACTCACCTTCAGCCTCCCCCTAACCCTAACTCTAAACCTAAAACTCACACTCACCCTAAACCTAACCCAAAACCTCACCCTAACCCTAACCCTAAACCACACCCTCATTCTAGCCATCCCCCAAACCCTAAACCTAACCCTAACCCGCACCTTAACCCTAACCCTCACCCTCAACCTAACCCTCAGCCTAACCATAAGCCTAACCCTTAACTTAACCCTAACACACGCACTCACCCTCACCCTAACCATAATACTAACCCTATCCCTAACCCTAACCCTCACCCTAACCCTATCCCTAACACTAACCCCAAACCTAACCCTCAACCTAACCCTCACCCTAACCCTAACTCTAACTCTAAACCTCACCCTCACCCTAACCCTCACCATAACACTTACCCTCAACCTAACCCTAACCCTAACCCTAACGCTCCCCCTAACCCTAAACGACATCCTAACCCTCATCCTAATGGTAAACCTAAACATCACCCTAACCCTAAGCTTAACCCTAAACCTCAACCTCACCCTCATCCTTACCCTAACACTAACCCTAAACATAACCCTCCCCCTAAACCTATAGCTAACCCTAAACCTTACCATCACTCTCACCATAACACTAACCCTAACCCTAACCGTAACCATAAACCTCAGCCTAAACATAAGCCTGACCATAACACTTACCCTCACACTAACACTAACCCTAACCCTAACACTCACCTCACACTAACCCTAACCCTCACCCTAATCCTAAACCTCACCCTAACTCTAATACTAAGCATAACCCTCACCCTCATCCTAGCAATCACTCTAATCTTAATTATAAAAATCCCCCTCACCCTAATCCTAACCCTCATCCTCACCCTAACCCTAAGCCTAACCCTAAACCTCAACCTAACCCTAACCCTCACCCTCACAGTAACCCTTACCCTAACCCTCACCCTAACGCTAAACTTTATCCCAACATTAACTCTCACCCTAAACCTAACCCTAACACTTACCCTATCCCTAACCCTCACACTCAGCCTCACCTTCAGCCTAAGACTTAGCCTAAGCCTAACCCTAACCCTAACCTTCACACTTACCCTAACCCTAACCCTAATTCTAAGCCTAACCCTAACACTCACCCTCACCCTAACCCTCACCTTAACCCTAACCCTAACATTAAACCTAATCCTAATTCACACCCTCAGCCTCACCCTAACCCTAACTCTAACAATAAACCTCACCCTGACCCGAACCCTAACCCTAACCCTAACCCTAAACCTCACCCTAACACTAACACTAACCCTCACCCTCAACCTAGCCCTCACACTAACCATAATCCTAACCCTAAACCTCATCCTCACCCTCCCCCTATCCCTAAGCCTAACCCTCACCCTAACCCTAACTTTCTCACCCTCAACCTCACCCTCAGCCTAACCCTAAGCCTAACCATAAACCTAACCATAACACACAAACTCACCCTCAGCCTAAACCTAAGCCTAAACCTAAATCTAACCCTAACCCACACACTCACCCTCACCCTAACCCTAATCCTAACTCTAACCCTAACACTATCCCTCCCCCTAACTCTCACCCTAACCCTAAACCTAACACTAACCCTAAACCTAAACCTCAACCTAACCCTTACCATAACCCTAAACCTCAAGCACACCCTAAACCTAACTCTAACCCTAACCCAAATCCTAAACCTCACCCTAACACTAACCTTAACTCACACCCTCACAGTAACCATAAACATAAACCTTACCCTAACAATAACCCTAACTCTAATCCTAAGACTCAATATAACCCTAAAATTAACCCTAACCGTAAACCTCACCCTAACCCTCCCCTAACCCTAACTCTAACCCTAAACCTCACCCTCATCCTAACCCTAACCCCAACACTAAACCTCACCCTAGCCCTAACCCTCACCCGCACCCTCAACCTCACTGTAACTCTAACCGTAACCCTAACATTAACCCTAACCCTAACACTAACCATCACCCTAACCCTAATCCTAACCCCCAAACTCACCCTCAGCCTTACCCTAAGATTAAGCCTAACCCTAACCCTAACCCTCACACTCACCGTCACCCTAACCCTAACCCTATCCCTAAACTTCAACCTAACCCTTACCCTCACCCTAACCCTAACACTAAACCTAACCCTAACCCTCACCCTAACACTCCCCCTAACCCTAACTCTAACCCTAAAACTTACCTTCACCCTAACCCTAACCCTAACCCTAAACCTCACCATAAACCTCACCCTAACCCTCATCCTCACCCTCAATGTCAATCTCACTGTAACTCTAACCAAAACCCAACAATAAGACTAACACTAATCCTGACCCTAACCCTAACACTAACCATAAACCTCACCCTCAGCTTCACCCTGACTGCAAACTTAACCCTTACCATAACACTAACAATAACCCTAAACGTAAATCTAAACCTAACCCTAACCCTAACCCTTACCTACTACTCACCACCAACCTCACCCTCAGCCTAACCCTAATCCTAACCCTAAACCTAACCCTAACCCTCACTGTAACCTAAACCCTAACCGTAACCCTAACCCTAACTGAAACACTAATCCTAACCCCAAACCTAACCCTAACCCTAACCCTAAACCTAACACTAATCCTCACCCTCACCCTCATGCTTACCCAAACAATAACCCTAACCCTCACCCTAACACTAAGCCTAACCCTAACCCTAAGCCAAAACCTAAACCTAATCCTCACACTCACCCTCACCCTAACCCTAATCAAAAACCTAACCCTATCCCTAACCCTAACCCTCACCCTAACCCTCACCCAACCCCTCAAACTTACCCTAATCCTAATCCTAAACCTCATCCTAAACCTCACTCTAACCCTAAACTTAACATTCAAACTAACCCAAACCCTAAATCTAAACCTCACCCTAACCCTAAACCTAATCTGCACCCTCACCCCTATCCTCAACTTAACTCTAACCATAACAATAACCCTAACGCTAAACCTAAGCCTAACCCTCAAACTCACTGTAACTCTAACCCTAACCCTAACTTTAAACCACACCCTAACGCTAACCATAAGCCTCACCCTCACTCTAGCCCTCACCCAAACCCTAATCCTAACCCTAAACCTCATCCTAACCCTCACCCTAACCCTAAAACCCTAACCCTCACACTAACCTTAACCCTCACCCTCACCCTCATGCTCAGCCTAAGCCTAAGCCTAAGCCTAAGACTAACCCTATCCCTCACACTCACCTTCACCCTAATCATAACTGTAACACTAACCCTAACACTAACACTAGCCCTCAACCTTACGCTAAATCTAACCCTAAACCTCACCCTCACTTAATCCTAACCCTCCCCCTCTCACTCCCCCTAACACAAAGCCTAACCCTAACTCCAGCCCTAACCTTAACACTAACCCTAACCCTAACCCTTACCTACTACTCACCACCAACCTCACCCTCAGCCTAACCCTAATCCTAACCCTAAACCTAACCCTAACCCTCACCCTAACACTCACCCTAACCCTCAAACTCACCCTAGCACACACCCTAAACCTAAGCCTAAGCCTAACCATCACCCTAATCTTCACTCTAACCCTAACCCCAAACCTCACGCTATCCCTAAATCTCACCCTCACCCTCACCGTAACCCAAACACTAATCCTAACCTTAACCCTAACCCTCACCCTCACCCTAAACCTCACCCTAACCCTAACACTAACACTAGTCCTAACCCTAAACATAACCCTAAACATAACCCTCACCCTCAGCCTCAACCGAACCGCAAACTTAACCCTAAACATAACACTAAAAATAACCCTAACCCTCATCCTAACAATAACCCTAACCCTAAACCTAACCTTAACTCTAACCCTAACCCTAAACCTAAACCTAAACCTGACCCTAACCCTAATCCTAACACTCAGCCTAACCCTCCCCGAAACCCTAACTCTAACCCTAAACCTCATCCTCACCCTAACCATAACCCTTACCCTAAACCTCACCCAAACCTGATCTTAACCCTCACCCTCACCCTCACTGTAACTCTAACCCTAACCCTAACTATTACACTAACCCTAACACTAACCCTAACGCTGACCCTCACCCTAACCCTAAACCAAACCCTCACCTTAACCCTAACCCTAACCCTAACCCTCAACCTCACGGTAACCCTAACCCTAAACTCAGCCTACCGCTAACCCTAACCCTCATCCTCACTCTAGCCGTCACCCTAAACCTAATGCTTACCCTAAACCTCACCCTTACCTTCACGCTCGGCCTAAGCCTAAGCCTAAGCATAAGACTAACCCTGACCCTCACAGTCACCCTCACCCTAACCCTAACCGTAAACTTAACCCTAACCCTAACCCTCACACTAACCCTCACCTGAACGCTAACTCTAACCCTAAACCTCACCCTCTCCCTAACCCTAAACCTCACCCTAACCCTCACCCTCTGTCTAACATTAAGGCTAACCTTAACCACAACACTAACCCTAATACTAACCCTAACCCCCACCCTAACGCTCACCCTAAACCTAACCCTAACCCTAACCCTCACCCGCACCATAGCCCATACAGAAACCTAAGCCTAAGCCCAACCCTCAACCTAAACCTCACTCTAACCCTAAGCCCAAAGTTCACGCTAACCATAACCCTCACCCTCACCCAAACCGTAACTCTAATCCTAACCCTAACCCTAACCATAACACTCACCCTAAACTTAAACCTAATCTTACTCCTAACACTAACGCTAACCGTAAACCTAACCCTAACCCTCACCCTAACCCTAACTCTAACCCTAAACCTCAACCTCACCCTAACCCTAACCCTAATCCTAAACCTCACTCTAAACCTAAACCTTACCCTAACACTTACCCTCATCTTAAAGCTAACACTAACCCTAACACTAACCCTCACATTAACACTAACCATCACCCTAAACCTAAACCTCACCCTAACCCTAACCCTAACCCTCAACTTCACCCTAGTGATCACGCTAACCCTAACCCTCAACCTCACCCTAAACCTCACACTAACCCTAACACTAATCCTCAGTCTAACACTCACCCTCACGCTAACCCTAAACCACACCCTTACCATAAACCTCACCCTCAGCCTAACCCTCACCTTTTCTCTTACAGTCACCCTCATCCTAACCCTCACCCTAAACCACAACCCTCATCCTATCCCTCACCCTAACCGTAACCCTAACCATCACCCTAACCCTAACCCTCACCCTCAAATTCAGCCTCAGCCTAAACCTAACCCTAAGCCTAAACCTAACCCCAAACCTCACACTCACCCTAGCCCTCACCCTAACCCTAATCCTAACCGTAACCCTCATCCTAACCCTCAACCGAACCTTAACCAGAACCATCACTCTAAACCTAATCCTCATCCCCACACGCACCCTCAGCCTAACCCTAAGCCTAAGCCTAACCCCAAGCCTAACCCTCACACTCACCCTCACCCTAACCTTAATCCTAACCCTAAACATAACCCTAAACCTAAACTTAAACCTAACCCTCACCCTAACGCTAACCCTAACTCTAACACTCACCCTCACCTTGATCCTCACCCTAACCCTCACCCCAAACCCAACCCTCACCCTCACCAAAACACGAACCCTAACCCTCACCCTAACGCTACCCCTAACCCTAAACCTAAGCCTCACTTTAACCCTAACCCTAACCCTCACCCTTAACCTAGCCCTCACCCTAAACCTAATTTTAACCCTAACCCTCATCCTAACCCTCACCCTAAATCTAACCCTAATCTTCAACCTAACCCTAAACCTATTTCTAACCCTCAACCTAACCCTAACCCTAACCCTCACCATAACCTGACCCTAACCCTCTCCCTAACCCTAAACCTAAACCGAACACTAAACCTCACCCTAAGCCTTACCCTAAACCTCACCCTCACCCTAGCCCTCATCCTAAACCTAATCCTAACCCTAACCCTCATGCTAACCCTCACCCTAAACCTAACCCTAACTCTAACCCTAACCCTAAATCTAAAACTCATCCTAACCTTAATCCTAATCCTCACCCTCTCCCTCACTGTAACCATAACCCAAACACTAACACTTACAATAACCCTAACCTAACCCTAACCCTCATCCTAACCATATCCTTCAACCTATCCTTAACCCTCATCCTAACACTTACCCTCACCCTAATCCGAACCCTAAACCTCACACTCACCCTAACCCTCAACCTAACCCTAATTCTCACACTAACCCGAAACCTAATGCTAGGCTTCAGCCTGACCCTAAACGTAACTCTACCCTACACCTCACCCTCACCATAACCGTAACCCTACCCATAACTCTAAAGCTCACCCTAACGCTAACCATAAACCTCACCCTCACCCTAGCCATAACCCTAAACCGAATTCTCACCCTAAACCTCATCCTAACCCTGACCCTAACACTAACCTTAACCCTCACTCTAACACTCACCCCAACCCTAAACCTAACCCTAACCCTCAACCTAATCCTAACTGTCACCCTCACCAAAACCCTTACCCTAAACCTTACCCTAACCCTAACCTTAACCCTCACCCTAACCCTAACTCTCACCATCACCCTCACCTTCAACCTAACCCTAACCCTAACCCTAAACGTTACACTCTCCCTAACCCTAAACCTCACCCTAACCCTAAATTTAATCCTAATAGTAACCATAACCCAAAGCCTCAACCTCACCCTAACCCTCACCTTAACCCTAATCCTAACACTAACCCTAACCCTAACCCTCACCCTCAGCCACATCCTAACCCTAACTCTAACCCTAAACCTCACGCTCATCCTAACCCTAACCATAAACCTAAACCTCATCCTAACCCTAACCCTAAACCTCACCCTCACCCTAGCCCTCACCCTAACCCTAATCCTAATCCTAACCCTCATCCTAAACCTCCCCCTAACCCTAACCCTAACCTTCACCCTAACCCTAACTCTCACCCTCAAACTCACCATCAGCCTAAGCCTAAGCCTAACCCTAAACCTAACACACACAATCACCTTCAGCTTTACCCTTATCCTAACCCTAAACCTAACCCTAACCCTAAGCCTCGCTCTAACTCTCACCCTAACCATAACCCTAACACTAACCTAACCCTAATCCTCAACCTAACCCTCCCCTAACCCGAACTCTAATCCTAAACCGCACCCTCACCCTAAACCTAACTCTAACCCTAACTGAAACACTAAACCTCACCCTAACCCTAAACCTAACCCTCACCCTCACCCTCACCTTAACCTTAACCCTAAACCTAACCCTAACAATAACCCTAAACATAATGCTAACCCTCACTCTAACCATAACCCTCATCCTAACCCAAACCCTCACCCTAACACTTACCCTCACATTAACACTAACCCTAACGCTAAAACTAACCCTGACACTACCCCTAACCCTAAACCTAACCCTAAACTTCCACCTAACCCTCACCCTTACCCTATCCTTAAAACTATCCCTAACCCTAAGCCTCACTGTCACCTCCCTTAACCCTATATCTAACTGTAAACCTAACCCTCACCCTAATCCAAAACCCCACCCTAACCATAACACTAATCCTCACCCGCACCCTCAACCTCACCTTAACTCTAACCCTCACCATACCAATAACACTAACCCTAACCCTAACCATCACTCTAACCCTAATCCTCACCCCCACCCTCAGCCTCACCCTCACCTCAAACTTAACCCTAACCATAACACTAATAACCCTAACCCTAACCGTAATCCTCACCCCCATACTCATACTCAGCCTAAACCTAAGCCTAACCCTAACCCTAACCCTAATCTTCACCCTCACCCCAGCCCTCAACCTAACCCTAACACTCATCCTCACTCTAAACCTCACCCTAACCCTAACACTAATACTCAATCTAACCCTCACCCTCACCCTAACCCTAACCATAACACTCACCCTAACCCTAACCTTCACAATTACCGTAACTCTTGCACTCAGACTAAACCTCATGTTTACCCTTACCGTCACCCCCACCCTAACCCTCACCCTAAACCTCACCCTCACCCTATTACTCAACCTAACCCTAACTCTACCCCTAAACCTCACCCTCACCCTAACCCTAACTCTAACCCTAACCCTAACACTAAAACTCACCCTAACCCTAACCCTAACCCTCACCCTAACCCTAAACCTCGCCCTCACCCTTAGCCTCAGCCTAACCCTAAGCCTCACCATAAACATATCCCAAACACACACACTCACCCTCACCCTAACACTAATCCTAACCCTAACCCAAACCCTAAACCTCCCCTCAACTCTCACCCTAACCCTAACCTTAACACGAACATTAACCCTAACCCTCAACCTAACCCTCACCCTAAACCTAACTCTAAACGAAACCTCACCCTCAGCCTAAACCTAACTCTAACACTAACCCAAAACCTAAAACTCACCCTAACCCTAACCCTAACCCTCATCCTCACCCTCACCGTAACCATAAACCTAAACCTAAACCTAAGAATAACCCTAACTCTATTCCTAACCCTCACCCTAACACTTACCGTCACCCTAACACTAACCCTAACCCTCCCTCTAACCCTCACCCTAACCCTATATCGAACCCTCAACCTCACCCTCACCCTAACCCTAACTCCTAACCCCACCCTAACCCTAAAGCTAACCCTCACCCTTTGCTCGGCCTAAGACTAACCCTAAGCCTAAGCCTAAAACTAAACCTAAACCTCACCCTAACCCCAACAATAACACTAAACCTAACTCTAATCCTAAACTTCAAACTCACCTTAACCCTAACTCTAACCCTAACCCTAAACCTAAACCTCACCCTAACCCTAACCCTCACCCTCACCCTCACCCTCACCGTAAACGTAACCCTAACCCTAACGCTAACAATAACCTTAACCATTACCATAACCTTCATCCTAACCATAACTTTCACCATAACAATAACCCTCACCCTAACATTTACCCTCACCCTAACACTAACCCTAAACCTAACACTAACCCTCACACTAACCCTCACCATCACACTAATCCTAAACCTCACCCTGATCCTAACCTTCACCCTCAACCTAGCCCTCAACCTAACGCTAACCCTCATCCTCACCCTAAACCTCACACTAACCCTAACACTAATCCTCAACCTAAACCTAACCGACACGCTAACCCTAACCCTCACCCTTACCTTACCCCTCACCCTCAGCCTAACCCTCACCTTTACACTTACCGTCACCCTCAACCTAACCCTCACCTTAACCCTCACCCTAACCCTAATCCTCATCCTAACCCTCACCCTAATGGTAACCCCAAACATCCCCCTAACCCTAACCCTCACGCTCACCCTCAGCCTCAGCCTAACACCAAGCCTAAGCCTAAACCCAACCCTAACCCTCACCCTCACCCGAACACTAATCTTAACCCTAACCCTCATCCTTACCCTTAACCTAACCATAAACCTAACCAACTTTCTATACCTAGTCCTCATCCCCATACCATACCTTCAGCAAAAACCTAAGCCTAAGCCGAACCCTAACCCTAGCCATCACACTCACCCTCACCGTAAACCTAATCCTAAACGTAACGCTAACCCTAACATTAAACCTCAACTTAACCCTCACCCTAACCATAATACTAACACTGACCCTAACCCTAACGCTCACACTAACCCTCCCCCTAACAAGAACTCTAACCCTAAACCTCACCCTCACCCTAACAATAACCCTATCCCTAAACCTCACTGTAAACCTGATCCTAACCCTCACCCTCACCCTCACTCTAACAGTAACTATAACCATAACCCTAATCCTAACCTTCACCCTCACCCTAACCCTAACACTAACACTCACCCTAACCCTAACCCTCTCCCTCACCGTAAACCTAACCCTAACCCTAACCCTAAACCTCACCCTAACCATAACAATAACAATCACTCTCACCCTAGAGCTCACCCAAAATTTAATTGTAACCTTAACCCTTATCCAAACCCTAACCCTCACCCTAACCCTAACCCTAAAACTAACCCTAACCCTAAACCTCACCCTATTCCTCACCCTAACCCTAACTCTAACCCTAAACCTCACCCTCACTCTAACACTAACCCTAAACCTCACCCTCACCCTAGACCTCAACCTAACCCTAATGCCAACCTTAACCCTCATCCTAACACTCACCCTAACCCTAAACCTAACCCTCACCCTAACCCTAAACCCCACCCTCAACCTCACCCTTAGCCTAACCCTAAGCCTAACCCTAAACCTAACCCTAACCCACACACTCACCCTCACTCTAACCCTAAACCTAAAACTAACCCTAACCCTAACCCTCAGCCTCACCTTAGCCTTCACCCTAACCCTAATCCTAATCCTAACCCAAACTCTAACCATAACCCTAACCCTAAACCTCACCCTAAACCTAACACTATCCCTCACCCTCACTGTAAGGGTAACCCTAACCCTAACCCTAACAATAACCGTAACCCTAACTCTAACCCTCACCCTAAACTTAACACTCACCCTAACCCTAACCCTCACCCTAACACTTACCCTCACCCTTATCTTAACCCTCAGCCTTAGCCTAATCCTCACATTTAGGCTTACCATCACACTCACCCTAACCCTAATTCTAACCCTCACCCACACCCTAACCCTCACCTCATCTTCCCCCTAAACCTCACACTAACCCTAAACCTAATCCTTAATCTAACCCTCACCCTAATCCGAAACCTAACCCTTACTCTAACCCTAAACTTAAACCTAAACCACACCCTTATCTTAACCCTCACCCTCAGACGAAACCTAACCTTTACCCTTACCATCATCCTCACCCTAACCCTCCCCCTAATCCTAAACCTCATCCTAAAACTCACCCTAACAGTAAACCTAACCATCAGCCTAACCCTAACCCTAACGCTCAACCTCAAGCTCAGCCGAACCCTAAGCCTAAGCCTAACACTTACCCTAACCCTCTCCCTCTCGCGAGCCCTCACCCTAACCCTAAATCCTAACCCTAAGCCTCATCCTAACCCTCACCCTAAGCCTAAACCTAACAATCACCCTAACCCTAATCCTCACGCCCACACTCACCCTCAGCCTAACCCTAAGCTGAAGCCTAACCCTAACCCTAACACTCTCACTCACCCTCATCCTAACCCTAATCCAAATCCAAACCCTACCCCTAACACTTAAACTCAACCTAACCCTCACCCTAACCCTCACCCTAATATTAACCCTAACTCTAACCCACGAAGTAACCCTCTCCCTAACCCTAAATCTAACCATAAACGTCACCCTAACCCTAACCCTAACCCTACCCCTAACACCAAACCTCACCCTCACCCTCACAATAACCCTCACCGTCACTGTAACACTAAACCTCACCCTAGCCCTCACCCTAACCCTATTCCTAACCCTAAACCTTATCCTAACCCTCACCCTAAACCTAACACTAACCCTCACCCTCATGCTAGGCCTAAGCCTAAGCCTAAGCCTAAGCCTAACTCTAACCGTAACCCTCACCCTAACCCTAACCCAAACACTAACCCTAACTCTAATCCTAAATCTCACTCTCACCTTAACCCTAACTCTATCCCTAACCCTAAACCTAAACCTCACCCTGATCCTCACCGTGACCATAACCGATACCCTAACCCTAACAATAACCCTAACCCTAACCCTAACCCTCACAATAAACATAATACTCACCCTAAACCTAACCCTCACCCTAACACTTACCCTCACCCTAACACCTACCCTAACACTAGATAACCCTCAAACTAACCCTAACCATCACCCCAACCTTAAACCTGACCCTAACCCTAAATCTAACCCTCACCTTCACCCTAGCCCTCAACCTAACCCTAACCCTCCTCCTCACCCTAAACCTCACCCTAACCCTAACACTAATCCTCAATCTAACCCTCACCCTCACCCTACCCCTACCCCTAACACTCACCCTAACCCTAACCCTCACCATTACCGTAACTCTCACCCTCAGCCTAAACCTCACGTTTACCCTTACTTTCACCCACACCCTAACCTTCACCGTAACCATAACCCTCTCCCTAACCCTCACCCTAACCATAACCCTAACCCTCACCCTAACCCTAACTCTACCCCTAAACCTAACCCTCAACCTAACCCTAACTCTAACCCTAACCCTAACACTAAACCTTACCCTAACCCTAACCCTCACCCTAACACTAAACCTTAACCGTAACCCTAATCCTAAGCCTAACCATAAACCTATCCCTAACATACACACTCACCCTCACCTTAACACTAATCCTAACCCTAACCCTAATCCTAACCCTCTTTTTAACTCTCACTCTAACACTATCCTTAACACAAACACTAACCCTAACCCTCAACCTCACCTTCACTCTAACCCTAACCCTAAACCCCACCCTAACACTAACCCTAACCCACACCCTCATGCTCAGCCTAAACCTAAGCCTAAAACTAACCCTAAACCTCACCCTAACCCCAACAATATCACTAAACCTAACTCTAACCCTAAACCTCACCTCAACCCTAACCCTAACTCTAACCCTAACCCTAAAGGTAAACCTCACCCTAACCCTAACCCTTCACCTCACCCTCACCCTCACTGTAACCGTAAGCCTAACCCTAACCCTAACAATAACCCTATCCCTAACCCTAACCCTCATCCTAACCATAACCTTCACCCTAACACTAACCCTCACCCTAACACTTACCCTCACCCTAACACTAACCCTAACCCTAACACTAACCCTCACACTAACCCTAACCATCACCCTAACCCTAAACCTCACCCTAACCCTAACCCTAATCCTCACAATAAATCTCAAACTAACCCTAACCCTAATCCTCAATTTAACCCTCATCCTCACCCTAACACTAACCCTCACCCTCAGCCTAATCCTCACCTTTACACTTACCGTCACCCTCACCCTAAACCTCTCTCTAACCCTAACCCTCACCCTCACCCTCAGCCTCAGCCTAAACGTAAGCCTAAGCCTAAACCTAACCTTAGCCCTCACTCTCACCCTAGCCCTCACCAGAACCCTAATTCGAACCCTAAACCTCATCCTAACCTTAACCTAACCATAAATCTAACCAACATTCTAAACCTAATCCTCATCCCCCACCCATACTCTCAGGCTAATCCTAAGCCTAAGCTGAACCCTAACCCTCACACTCACCCTCATCGTAAACCTAATCCTAAAGGTAACCCTAACCCTAACATTAAACATCAACCCAACCTTCACCCTAACCCTCACCCTAACCCTAACTCTAACCCTAAACCTCACCCTCACACTAACCATAACCCTAAACCTAAACCTCACCCTAAACCTGATCCTAACCCTCAGCCTCACCCTCACCCTCACTGTAACTCTAACCCTAACCCTAATCCTAACCCTCACCCTCACCCTAAACCTAAACCTAACCCTCACCCTAACCCTAACCTTCACCCTCACCGTAACCCTAACCCTAACCCTAACCCTAAACCTCACCCTAACCCTAACAATAACACTCAACCTCACCGTAACCCTCACACTAAACCTAATTGTAACCCTAACCCTTATCCCAACTCTAACCCTAACCCTAACCCTAACCATCAACCTAACCCTAAACCTAATTCTAACCCTCAACCTAACCCTAACCCTGACCACACTGTAACCCTAAACCTAACCCTCACCCTAATCCTAACCCTAATCCTCACCCTCATGCTGGGCGTAAGCCTAAGCCTAAGACAAAGCCTAAGCCTAACCCTAACCCTCATCCTAAACCTAACCCTAAAACTAACCCTAACTCCAACCCTAAACCTCACCCTAAACCTCACCCTAACACTAATCCTAACCGTAAACCTAAACCCTATCCCTCACCTTAACCCTAACTTTAACCCTAAACCTCACCCTCACCCTAAACCTAAACCTAACCGTAACTCTAACCCTCCCCCTCAACCTAACACTCAACTTAACCCTAATCCTCATCCTCACCCTAAACCTCACCCTCACCCTAGCCCTCACCCTAGCCCTCACTCTAACCCTAATTCTAACCCTAACCCTCATACTAACCCTTAACCTAACCAGAACCCTAACCATCATTCTAAACCTAATCCTCATCCCCACCCATACACTCAGCCTAACCCTAAGCCTAAACGAACCCTAACCCTAACCCTCACACTCACCCTCACTGTAAACCTAATCCTAAAACTAACCCTATCCATAATTTTAAACCTCTACTTAACCCTCAACCTAACCCCAAACCTAACATTAACCCTAATCCTAACCATCACCCTAACCCTCCCCCAAAGCATAAAACTTACCCTAAACCTCACCTTCACCCTAACCATAACCCTATCCCTAAACCTCACCCTAACTCTTATCCTAATCCTCACCTTCACCCTCACCCTCACTGTAACTCTAACCCTAACCCTAACTATTACACTAACCCTAACCCTAACCCTGAATCTCACCCTAACACTAACCCTAACCCAAACCCTCACCTTAACCCTAACCGTAACCCTAACCCTCACCCTCACTGTAACCCTAAACCTAAACCTCATCCTAACGCTAACCTTAACACTCATCCTCACTCTAGCCCTCACCCTAAACCTAATGCTAACCCTAAACCTCACCCTCACCTTCACGCTCGGCCTAAGCATAAGCCTAAGCCTAAGACAAACCCTGACCCTCACACTCACCCTCACCCTAACCCTAAACGGAAGCCTAACCCTAACCCTAACCCTCACACGAACACTAACTCTAACCCTAAACCTCACCCTCACCCTAACCCTAAACCTCACCCTCACCCTCAACCTCTGCCTAACATTAAGCCTAACCCTAACCCCAACCCTAACCCTAATACTAACCCTAACCCGTACCCTAACGCTCACCCTAACCCTAACCCTAACCCTCACTCTCACTATAGCCTATGCCAAAACCCTAAGCCAAAGCCTAACCCTCACCCTAACCCTCACTCTAACACTAACCCCAACGCTCACCCTAACCATAACCTCACCCTCACCCTCACCCTAAATCTAATCCTATTCCTAACCTTAACCCTAACACTCACCCTCACCTTAACCCTAATCCTAATCCTAACCCTAACTAGCAACCTCACCCCCACACTAAATTCCACCCTAACCCTCACCCTCAAACTAATCCTAACCCTAACCCTAATCCTAAACCTCACCCTAAACCTAAACCTTACCTTAACACTTACGCTCAGCTTAAAACTAACACCAACCCTAACCCTAACACTCACACTAACGCTAACCATCACCCTAAACCTAAACCACACCCTAACCCTAACCCTAACCCTCAACTTCACCCTTGCCCTCACCCTAACCCTAACCCTCATCCTCACCCTAAACCTCACACTAACCCTAACACTAATCCTCAATCTAACCCTCACCATCACCCTAACCCGAAACCTCACCCTTACCATAACCCTCACCCTCAGCCTAACCTCACCTTTTCTCTTACAGTCACCCTCATCCTAACCCTCACCCTAAACCATAACCCTCATCCTATCCCTCACCCTAACCTTAACCCTAAACATCAATCTAAACCTAACCTTCACTTTCAAATTCAGCCTCAGCCTCAGCCTAACCCTAAGCCTAAACCTAACCCCGAAACTAACACTCACCCTAGCCCTCGCCCTAACCCTAATCTTAACCCTAACCCTCATCCTAACCCTCAACCTAACCTTAACCAGAATCATCACTCATCCCTACACTCACCCTCAGCCTAACCCTAAGCCTAAGCCTAACCCTCAGCCTAAACCTCACACTCAGCCTCACCTTAACCTTAATCCTAAACCTAAACCTAACCCTAAACCTAAACTTAACCCTCACCCTAACGCTAACCCTAACCCTAACCCTCAGCCTCACCTTAGTCCTCACCCTATCCCTCACCCCAAACCTAACCCTCACCCTCACCGAAACATGAACCCTAACCCTCACCCTACCCCTAACCCTAAACCTAATACTAACCTAATACTAACATAAACCTAACCCTCACCCTCACCGAAACATGAACCCTAACCCTCACCCTAACCCTACCCCTAACCCTAACCCTAATAATAACACTCATCCTCACCCTACACCTCACCCTAACCCTAATTGTAACCCTAACCCTCATCCTAACCCTCACCCTAACCGTAACCCTAACCCTCAACCTAACCCTAAACCTAATTCTAACCCTCAACCTAACCCTAACCCTTACCCTCACCGTAACCTAACCATAACCCTCACCCTAACCCTAAACCTAACCCAAACCCTAAACCTCACCCTAAGTATAAACCTAACCCTCACTCTCACCCTATCCCTCATCCTAAACCAAATCCTAACCCTAACCCTCATGCTAACCCTCACCCTCCCCCTAACACTCACACTAAACCTAGCCCTAATCCTAACCCTCAACATAACCCTAACCCTCACCCTCACCATAAACCTAACGCTAACAATCTCCTTATCCCTAAACTTAATTCTAACTCTATACCTCACCTAACCCTAACACTAACCCTCACCCTCATGCTAGACCTCATCCTAACTCTAATCCTAACCCTAACCTGTAGTGACCGTCTACTCGACCAGCGAGGAAAAACGACCACCACACCAGGAGTCTTCTCAGATCACGCTTTATTGGAGAGCCTTTTAGTTGTAGGAGAGCTTGGGCGCGAGAGAGCGTGCACCCGAAACACAGCCGCTTATATATGAGAATCGGAACGCGGGTCTTTCTATTGTTGGTCGCCTGCCTTTCACCGTCACCAGGTGTCATGGGATTGGCTGGGAACTCTACCTGGCTCGTGCACGCGCACAGCCCAGGAGTCCCGCCAAGCACCAAGTGGGCGGAGTCTCGCCTCGGCTCCCTACAGTTCCCCCTTCTTTGTTTTATGGCAACAGGTAAGAGTAGAGGTTGGGCCTCTGTCTAAGACATTAATGAGAGGACCTTGCACTGGCCTTCGCCTGAGGGGCGCGCCTTCCCCAGTGATGACCAGGCCTGTCCGATGCCTTTTTTGCAGAGGTGGGATCTTGGGCATCAACCCACTTGCAACCCAGCATGCTCTTCTTGAGGAGATGAGAACCATCTCCTCAAGTGCAGTGCACTTGCCTTGCACCCTGTCCCAAATTGCAAATTGCATACCTGTCCCGGTGCAATGGGATCCCCTGATCCCTCGGGGTGCTAAGGCTATGCAGAATGGTAAGGCTTAACTGCCTCTTAGGGCCGACAGCCAAATCTGGGGTGAGGATCCACTCTCCAAAGCGGCTAATGCTTGCGAGATAACAACCCTGTCCCTTCTGGTTTGGGCTCGAAGGCGACAGACCAACCATAGGCAGACCACGCATCCTCCCAAGCAGCAGGCTAAAAACATTCCGACTCCCACCCACTCTTTGGAAAAGGACACCGCAGAGGCAATCCAGTCAGTAAATTGTAACAGCCCACAGCATCATCGGTTTAGCTATCACAGGGATTGCTATTAGCACTGTTGCTAACAGCAGGAAGATCAGCTGCATCTTCAAGAGGGGGTTTTTCTGCAGTCTCCACCGGCCTGGTCAGTCTCATTGGCACCCAGTGAGGTACTTCTTGACTCTGTGGAAAACACAAACAGCTCCCCTGGATCTCGTTATTACCGGATCCGGTCCATACCATTTATTATTAATAACATCCTTCCACATAACCATGTCTTTAGTATCCATGGAGTCTCTTGTCATATGCCGATCTGCGGCAGACTGATCGTTGTCATTTAGAATTAAAAAATTAAGGGTAAAGAGCGCAAGAGAAAGTCTTTCCCTGGGGGACGCGGACTCAGCAACTCCCCCTTTTTGTTTTTGAAGCATTTCTTTTATGCTTCTATTAGCTCTTTCCACTATACCTTGTCCTTGAGGATTGTAGGGCAATCCGGTGGTGTGGGCAACCTGCATTTGTGCGCAAAAGGCGCGAAAACCATGGGAAGTATAAGCAGGGCCATTATCCGTCTTAAGTCTAAGGGGCTTTCCCCAAGCTGCCCAAGCTTCTAAGCAGTGTATTCTGACGTGAGACACCTTTTCTCCTGCCAGAGGTGTGGCATGAATGACACCAGAAAAGGTGTCCACAGACACATGTAAATATTTCAACTTACCAAATTCCGTCAGATGAGTAACATCCATTTGCCATAGGGCGTTTGGTCTCAACCCCCTGGGGTTTACCCCCACATGGGGAGGATGAAGAAAGGTAACACAAGATTTACAGGCTTTAACAATATCTCTTGCCACATGCCTGGACAAATTATATCTTTTCCTAAGGGTATTAGCAGGTACATGATACAATCTATGAAAGTCTTTTGCCAATTCTACAGGATCAGCAGCGACCAGAGCCACAGCCCGAGTTGCCTGGTCCACCAAATCATTACACTTTGCCATCGGGCCCGGCAACATAGAGTGGGCACGAATATGTCCAATATAAAAAGGATGTTTTCTGTTTAAGATAAGGGATTGAATCTGTAACAAAACATTAGAAATTGTACTGGCCTGCTTAACTGAAGCAGCAACTTCAAGAGAAGCAACAGCATTTACAACATATAATGAATCAGAAAATAAATTAAAAGGTTGATCAAATCTTTTAAAAACTTCAAGCACAATTAAACATTCAACAGCCTGTGGGACATTCGGCAGAAAATTAAAGACTACCGGCTGTTTGTGTCCTTGAACAAAAAAGGCACCTTGTCCAGATTTTGATCCATCCGTAAAGATGGTTAGAGCATCAGCCAAGGGCTCCTTTGAAGTGACAACAGGAAAATACACTAAATTTTTGTTAACTATGGCAAGCAGAGGATGCTTAGGATAATGATTATCAATTACATTTGGAAATGAGCAAACAAGAATTGCCCACATATCCACTGTGGCTGCTAAAATTTCAACTTGCTCACGGGTGTATGGAATAATTAATTTATCTGGAATTTTTGCAAAGTGCATCAAACAATACTTTATACCCAAAATTGCCTGTTTAGCCACTAATTCAGGAAAATATTGAACAGTTTTTGCTCCCACAGAATCATAGCATTAATAGTTAGCCTTTGAAGCAAGGCAGTGGTATAATTGGCCGTCACTCCATAAGTCCGGACTGCCTCAACTAAATCCTTAAGCTGGAAGTAGGAAACCGGCTCAAAAATTCTCTCATTGGTAATGGGATTCTCAAAGACTGGGAAAGCGGCTGCTAATCGCGACCAGGTTTTTTCTTTTATAAAGTGACTCTTCCCTGCCGGCGGGCACGGCGGGGGGGCCGACGGGTGAGGGGCAGCTCCGTTTCCTCTCCCTGGCTGCTGCGGTACTCCCACCCCTAGGGGGCGCCACCCTCGATATCTGTCTGCCACGTGCTCCGCCGCAGCCTCTTCTAAGTCTTCACTATCAGCTGGATCAAGCTGTTCTCCCTCCTCCTCTAACATTTCTTCCTCTGAGTCACTCACAAGATTACTATATTCTTGGTCCCGCCCTTCCACATGTAGGGCTGAGAACCGGTTTGCTTTTAAAGAAGGGCAAGGGGGTCTCCTTGAGACCCCCTCCTCTCTGAAACCCTTCTCCTTTTGTGAGGGCTGCAGCCCCTCTTTCTTTAATTCTTTAGGATCCTTTTGTCTTTTTTCCCTTTTTCTTTTAGGCCTATTTTCCTCCCCCTTACTGTATGCTGACTCTGATAGACTATCCTGATGCTGCGTTAGTACTTTGCGTCCTTCCTGGATTAAATCAAACCCTCCCTCCTCGAGGCAAGTGTGCACCATCAAAAAGACAAGCCACAAGGGAAGAAGCAATGCAAGCAACCAATGAATATCTAAATCTACAGTGAACAGCATACCGGGGAATATTTACCGACGTCTCCTCTCCGCGTGTTGAGTTCTGGCTCCAATACGGCCTCTCCCGCGGGTCCCGTCCCAGGTTCGTTCCCGGGTTTCGGCACCAGTTGTAGTGACCGTCTACTCGACCAGCGAGGAAAAACGACCACCACACCAGGAGTCTTCTCAGATCACGCTTTATTGGAGAGCCTTTTAGTTGTAGGAGAGCTTGGGCGCGAGAGAGCGTGCACCCGAAACACAGCCGCTTATATATGAGAATCGGAACGCGGGTCTTTCTATTGTTGGTCGCCTGCCTTTCACCGTCACCAGGTGTCATGGGATTGGCTGGGAACTCTACCTGGCTCGTGCACGCGCACAGCCCAGGAGTCCCGCCAAGCACCAAGTGGGCGGAGTCTCGCCTCGGCTCTCTACACTAACCCTAACCCTAAACCTCACACTCACCCTCAACTTAACACTAGTCCCAAACCTAACCTTAACCCTAGCCTCACCCTCACCCTAAACCTCACCCTAACCCTAACCCTAACACTAACCCTAACCCTAAACATAACCCTAAACCTCACCCTCAACCTAGCCCTCAACCTAACCCTAACCCTCATCCTCACCCTAAACATCACACTAACATCAACACTAATCCTCAATCTAACCTTCACCCTCACCCTAACCCTAAGCCTCACCCTGACCGTAACCCTCACCCTCAGCCTAACCCTCAACTTTACCCTTACCGTCACCCTTGCACTAACCCTCACCATAATCCAAATCCTCATTCTAACCCTCACCCTAAAGGTAACCCCAACCATCACCCTAAACCTAACCATCACCCTCACCCTCAGCCTCAGCCTAATCCTAAGCATAAGCCTAACCCTAACCCTAACCCTCACCCTCACCGTAGCCCTCATCCTAACCCTAATTCTAACCCTAACCCTCATCCTAATGCTTAACCTAACCAGAAACCTAACCATCGTTCTAAATCTAATCCTCATCCCCACCCATACACTCAGCCTAACCCTAAGCCTAAACGAACCCTAACCCTAACCCTCACAGATATCCTCACCGTAAACCTAATCCTAAACCTAACCCTAACCCTAATATTAATCCTCAAACTAACCCTCACCCTAACCCCAAGCCTAACACTAACCCTAATCCTAACCCTCCCCGAAACCCTATCTCTAACCCTGAACCTCACCCTCACCCTAACCATAACCCTTACCGTAAACATAACCCAAACCTGATCATAACCCTCACCCTCACCGTCACTGTAACTCTAACCCTAACCCTAACTATTACACTAACCCTAACCCTAACCCTGACCCTCACCCTAACCCTAAACCTAACCCAAACCCTCACCATAACCCTAACCCTAACCCTAACCCTCACTGTAACCCTAACCCTAAACCTCACCCAAACGCTAATCCTAACCCTCATACTCACTCTAGCCTTCACCATAACACTAATTCTAACCCTAAACCTCACCCTCACCTTCACGATCGGCCTAAGCCTAAGCCTAAGCCTAAGACAAACCCTGACCCTCACAATCACCCTCAAACTAACCCTAACCCTATCCCTAACCCTAACTCTCACACTAACCCTCACCTGAACGCTAACTCTAACCCTAAACCTCACCCTCACCCTAACCCTAAACCTCACCCTCACGCTCACCCTCTACCTAACATTAAGACTAAACCTAACCCCAACCCAAACCCTAATACTAAACCTAACCCCCAGCCTAACGCTCACCCTAACTCTAACCCTAACCCACACCCACAACATAGCCCATACCAAACACTAAGCCTAAGCCTAACCCTCACCATAACCCTCACTCTAACCCTAACCCCAACACTCACCCTAACCATAACCCTCATCCTCACCCTCACTCTAACTCTAATCCTAACCCTAACCCTAACCATAACACTCACCTCACCTTAACCCTAATCCTAATCTTAACCCTATGTCCAATCCTCAACCCCACCCTAAATCTCACCCTAACCCTAACTCTAACCCTAACCCTAACCCTCACCCTAACCCTAACTCTAACCCTTAACATCACCCTCACCCTAACCCTAACCCTAACCCTAATCGTAAACCTCACCCTAAACCTAAACCTTACCCTAACACTTAATCTCACCTTAAAACAAACATTAAACCTAAAAATAACCCGCACACCAACGCTAACCATCACCCTAAACCTAAACCTCACCCTAACACTGAGCTTAACTCTCAACTTCACCCTAGCCCTGACCCTAACCCTAACCCGAACCCTAAAACTCACACTCACCCTGTTACCCTAATCCTAATCCTAACCCTAAGCCTAACCCTCAGCCTCACCCTAAGCCTCACCCTATCCCTAATTCTAACACTAACCCTAAACCTAACGCTAGTCCTCAGCCTCACCCTAACCCTAACTCTAACACTAAACCTCACTCTCAACATTACCGTAACCCTAACCATAACTCTAAATCTCACCCTAACAATAAACATAAACCTCACCCTCACCCTAGCTCTCACCCTAACCGGAATCCTCACCATAACCCTCATCCCAACCCTCACCCTAACACTCACCCTAACCCTCACTCTCACCCTCACCCTAACCCTAACCCTAACCCTAACCCTCACCCTAACCCTAACTGTTACCCTCACCATAACCCTTACCCTAACCATCACCCTAACCCTAAACTTATCCCGAACCCGAACTCTCACCCTAACCCTAACCCTAACCCTCACCCTAACCCTCACCCTCACCCCCACCCTAAATCTCAACTTAACCCTAATCCTAACACTAACCCTAAACCTAACCCTCACCCTCAACCTCATCCTAAACATAACTCTAACCCTAAACCTCACCCTCATCCTAACCCTAACCCTAACCCTAAACCTCATCCTAAACCTAACACTAAACCTCACCCTCAACCTAGCCCTCACCCTAACCTTAATCCTAATCCTAACCCTCATTCTAACCCTCCCCCTAACCCTAACACTAACCCTCACCCTAACCCTATCCCTCACTCTAAACCTCACCCTCAGCCTAGCTGTAAGCCTAACCCTAAACCTAACCCTAACACACAAACAATCACCTTCAGCTTTAACCTAATCCTAACCCTAAACCTAACCCTAAACCTAAGCCTCCCCCTAACTATAACCCTAACCATAACCCTAACACTAACCCTAACCCTAACCCTCAACCTAACCCTCACACTAACACTAAACCTAATCCTAAACCTCACCCTCACCCTAGACCTAAATCTAACCCTAACTGAAACCCTAAACCTCACCCTAACCCTAAACCTAACCCTCACGCTCACCCTCACCTTAACCTTAACCCTAAACCTAACCCTAATAATAACCCTAACCATAATCCTAAACCTCACTCTAACCATAATCCTAACCCTAACCCAAACCCTCACCTAACATTTACCCTCACACTAACACTAACGGTAACCCTAAAACTAACACTCACACTAACCCTAACCCTAACCCTAACCCTAAACTTCAACGTAACCCTCAACCTCACCCTAACCCTAACACTAACCCCAACCCTAAACTTCACCGTCACTCTCCACCTAAACCTATATCTAACTGTAAAACTCACCCTCACCCTAACCCTCTCCCTAACCCTAAACCCCTCCGTAACCCTAACCCTAATCCTCACCTGCACCCTCAACCTCACCTGAACTCTAACCCTAACCCTAACAATAACACTAACCCTAACCATAATCATCACTCTAACCGTAATCCTCACCCCCACCCTCATCCTCAGCCTAACCCTAAGCCTAAGCCTAACCCTAACCCTCACCTTCTCCCCAGCCCTCAACCTAACCCTCACCCTCATGCTCACTCTAAACCTCACCCTAACTCTAACACTATTCCTTAAACTAACACTCACCCTCAACCTACCCCTAACCCTAAAACTTACTCTAAACCTAACCTTCAACATTACCATAACTCTCACCCTCAGCCTAACCCTTATGTTTACCCTTACCGTCAACTCAACCCTAAAACTAACCCTAACCCTAAACCTAACCCTAACTCTCACCCTGACCCTAACTCTACCCCTAAACCTCACCCTCAACCTAACCCTAACTCTAAACCTAACCCTAACAATAAACCTCACCCTAACCCTAACCCTAACCCTCACTCTAACCCTATACCTCAACCTCACCCTTAGCCTCAGCCTAACCCTAAGCCTCACCATAAACTTATCCCTAACACACACTCACCCTCACCCTAACACTAATCCTAACCCTAACCCTAACCCTAACCCTCCCCTTCACTCTTACCCTAACCCTAACCTTAACACGAACACTAAACCTAACCCTCAACCTAACACTCACCCTAACCCTAACTCTAACGGAAACCTCACCCTCACCCTAACCCTCACTCTAACACTAACCCGAACACTAAACCTCACCCTAACACTAACCCTACCCCTCACCCTCACCCTCACAGTAACCGTAAACCTAAACCTGACCCTAACAATAACCCTAAAGCTAATCCTAACCCTCACCCTAACCATAACCGTCACCCTAACTCAAACCCTCACCCCAACACTTACCCTCACCCTAACACTAACTCTAACCCTAACACTTACCCTCCCAGTAACCCTAACCCTAACTCTAACCATAAACCTCATCTAACCCTCACCCCCACCCTAAACCTAAAACTAGCCATATTCCTATCCCTTAACCTAACACTCCCCAAACCCTATATCTAACCCTAAACCTCACGCTAACCCTAACCCTAAGCCTAAGCCTAAAACTAAACCTAACCCTAACCCTAACCCTAACCGTAAGCCTATCCCCAAACCACACACTCAAGCTCAGTCTAAACCTAAGCTAAACGCTAACCCTAACCCTAACCATCACATTAACCCTAACCCTATCCCTAACCTTAACACTAAACCTAACCCTAATCCTCAGCCTCACCCTCACCCTAAACCAAACCCTAACCCTAACCCTCACCGTAAATCAAAGCCTAACGCTAACCCTAACCCTCACACACACCCTCACCCTAACCCTAATCCTAAACCTAACCCTACCCCTAAAGCTAACCCTCATATTAACCTTCAGCCTAGCCCTCACCCTAACCCTAATCGTAACCCTACAACTAATCCTAACCCTCCCCCTAACCCTAACCCTAACACTAAACCTAACCATAAACCTCACCTTCAGCCTCACCCTAACCCTAACTCTAAACCTAAACCTGCCCCTACACCTAAACCTAACCCTAACCCTCACCCTAACACTAAACCTCACCCTCACCCTCAACCTCAGCCTAACCCTAAGCCTAACCCTAACCCTAAACCTAACCCTAACATACACACACACCCTCACGCTAACTCTAATCCTAACCCTATCCCTAACGCTAACCCTCCCATTAACTCTCACCGGAACCCTAACCCTAACACTAACCGTAAACCTAAACTTCAACCTAAACCTCACCCTAACCCTAACTCTAACCCTAAACCTCACCCTCACCCTAAACCTAACTCTAACCCTAACCCAAACCCTAACCCTCACCCTAACCCTACACCTAACCATCAAAATAACCCTAAACCTCAACCCCACCCTCATCTTCAGCCTAACCCGAAGCCTAAGCATAACCCTAACCCTAATCCTCACATTCACCCTCACCCTAACCCTAATCCTAAACCTAACCATAAACCTAACCCTTAAACTCAACATAACTATCACCCATAACCATAACCCTAACCCTAACCCTAACACTAACCCACGATCTAACCCTCCCCCTAACCATAATCTAACCCTAAACCTCACCCTCACCCTAACCCTAACCCTAAACTTCATCCTAACTCTAAGTCACCCTGACCCTCACCCCCACCCTCAACTTAATTCTAACCATAACCTTAACAATAACACCAATCCTAACCCTATACCTAACCCACATGCTAACCCTAGCCCTAATACTCACACTCACCCTCACCCTAACCCTAATCCTAAACCTAACTATAAACATAACCCTTAACCTCAACCTAACTGTCACCCTAACCTTAACCCTAACACTAACCCTAATACTAACCCACGAACTAACCCTCCCCTTAACCCTGAATCTAACCCTAAACCTCACCCTCACCCTAACCCTAATCCTAACCCTAACCCTAAACCTCACTCTAACCCTAACCCTCACCCTCACCCTCACCGTAACTCTAACCCTAACCCTAACAATATCACTAATCCTAACACTAAACCTAACCCAACAACAACCCTAATCCTAAAACTCACCCTCACCCAAAACCTAATAATAACCCTAACCCTCACCCTAACCCTAAACTTCATTCTCACTGTAAACCTAACGCTCATTCAAACCCTTACCCTAACTCTAACCCTAACCATAAAGCTCACCCTAAAACTAACCTTAACACTCACCCTCGCCCTGGCCCTCACCCTAAACCTAAACCTAACCCTAATCCTCAAACTAACCCTCACCCTAACCCTAACCCTCACCCTCACCCTAAACCTAACCCTCAACCTAACCCTAACCTTCACGCTCACCGAAAACGTAACCCTAACCCTAACCCTAACAATAACCCTAAGCCTAACCCTCACCTAACCAAAACCCTCACCCTAATCCTAACCCTCACCCTAACCCTAACTCTAACCCTCACCCTCACCCTAACCCTAAACCTCATCCTCTCCCTAAACCTCACACTAACCCGAACCCTAACCCTTACCCTAACACTAAAATTAACCCTAACCCACACCCTTATCTTAACCCTCAACCTCAGCCTAAACCTCAACTTTACCCTTACCATCATCCTCACCCTAACCCTCCCCCTAACCCTAAACCTCATCCAAAAACTCACCCTAACAGTAAACCTAACCATCACCCTAACCCTAACACTCACCCTCAACCTCAAGCTCAGCGTAACCCTAAGCCTAATCCTAACCCTTAACCTAACCCTCACCCTCTCCCTAGTCCTCACCCTAACCCTAATCCAAACCCTAACCCTCATCTTAACCCTCACCCTAAGCCTAAACCTAACAATCACCATAACCCTAATACTCACGCCCACACTCACCCTCAGCATAACCCTAAGCGGAAGGCTAACCCAAACCCTAACACTCACACTCACCCTCACCCTAACCCTAATCCGAAAACTAACCCTACCCCTAAAACTTAACCTCAACCTAACCCTCCCCCTAATCTTAACCCTAATATTAACCCTAACACTAACCCACGAACTAACCCTTTCCCTAACCCTAAATCTAAACATAAACCTCACCCAAACCCTAACCCTAAACCTACCCCTAACACTAAACCTCACCCTCACCCGAATCCTAACCCTCACCCTCACTGTAACTCTAACCCTCACCGTAACCCTCACCTTAACCCTATTCCTAACCCTAAACCTCATCCTAACCCTCACCCTAACCTTAATCTTCACCTTCATGGTAGGCCTAAGCCTAAGCCTAAGCCTAACCCTAACCGTAACCCTCACCCTAACCCTAACACAAACACTAACCCTAACTCTAACCCTAAACCTCACTCTCACCCTAACCCTAACTCTAACCCTAACCCTAAACCTAAACCTCACCCTAACCCTAACCCTAACCCTCAGCCTTAACCTCACTGTTCCCATACCCGATACCCTAACCCTAACAATAACCCTAACCCTAACCTAACACTCACCCTAAACCTAACCCTCACCCTAACCCTAAAACTCACCCTAACACTTACCCTCACCCTAACACTAACACTAACAATAACACTAACCTTCACCCTAACCCTAACCCTCACTCAAACCCTAACCCTCACACTCATGCTTGTCCTAAGCCTAAGCCTAAGCCAAAACCTAACCCTAAACCTCACCCTAACCCCAACAATAACACTAAAACTAACTTTAACCCTAAACCTCACCCTCACCCTAACCCTAACTCTAACCCCAACCCTAAACCTAAACCTCATCCTAACCCTAACCCTCACCCTCACCCTCACACTCACTGTAACCGTAACCCTAACACTAACACTAACAATAACCCTAACCCTAACCCTAACCCTCATCCTAAACATAACCTTCACCCTAACCCTAACCCTCACCCTAACACTAACCCTCACACTAAACCTAACCATCACCCTAACACTAAATCTCATCCTAACCCTAACCCTCGTCCTCACCCTAAACCTCACACTAACCATAACACTAATCTTCAATCTAACACTCACCCTCACCCTAACCCTAACCCTCACCCTTACCCTAACCCTCACCCTCAGCCTAACCCTCACATTTACCCTTACTGTCACCCTCACCCTAACTCTCACCCTAACACTAATCCTTATCCTGACCCTCACCCTAACCTTAACTCTCACCCTAACCCTAAACCTCACCCTCAACCTCACCGTCAGCCTAACCCTAAGCCTAACCCTAAACCTAACCCTAAAACACACACTCATCCTCACCCTAACCCTAATCCTAAACCTATCCCTAAGCCAAACGCTCCCCCTAAATCTCACCCTATCCCTAACCCTAACACTAACCCTAACCCTAACCTTCAACCTAACCCTCATTCTAACCCTATCTCTTACCCTAAACCTCACCCTCAGCCTAAACCTAACAATAAACCTAACCCAAACACTAAACCTCAACCTAACCCTAACCTTAACCCTCACCCTCACCATAACAGAAAACCTAAACCTAACCCTAACAATAATTCTAACCCTATTCCTAAACCTCACCCTAACCATAACCCTCACCCTAACCCAAAACCTCACCCTAACACTTACCCTCACCCTAACACTAACCCTAACACTAAACCTCACACTAACCCTAACCATAACCCTAACCCTAAAAATCAACCTAAACCTCACCCTCACCCTAACACTAACCCTAACACTAAACCTCACCCTAACCCTCCCCCTAACCCTAAATCTAAACCTAAACCTCACCCTCACCTTCACCCTAACCCTAAACCTAAACCTCACCCTAACCATAACCCTCACCCTAACCATAACCCTCAACATAACACTTCCGCTCACCCTCACACTAACCCTAAACCTAACACTCACCCACACACTAACTCTAACCCTCAACCTCATCCTAACCCTCACCCTAATCCTAACACTAACCCTAACCCTCACCCTCACCCTAGCCCTCACCCTAAACTTAATTCTAACCTTCATGCTCACCCTAACCCTAACCCTCATCCTCACCCTAAACCTCACACTAACCCTAACCCTAATCCTCAATCTAACCCTCATCATAACCCTAACCCTAAACCTTACCCTAACCCTAAACCTAACCCTAACACTCACCCTTATTTTAACCCTCAGCCTCAGCCTAAACCTCACTTTTACCCTTACCATCATCCTCACCCTAACCCTCCCCCTAAACCTAAACTTCATCCTAACCCTCACCCTAACCGTAAACCAAAATATCACCCTAACCTTAAACTTCACCATCAACCTCACCCTCAGCCTAACCCTAAGCCTAAGCCTAAGACTAACCCTCACACTCACCCTCACCCTAACCCTAATCCTAACCCTAACCTAAACCTAACCCTTAACCTCAACCTAACCCTCACCCTAACCTTAACCCTAACAATAACCCTAACCCTAAAACATGAACTAACCCTCCCCCTAACCCTAAATCTAAGCCTAAACCTCACACTCACCCTAACCCTAATCCTAACCCTAACCCTAAACCTCACCCTAAACCTAACACTAACCCTCCCCCTCACCCTCACCCTCATTGTAACTCTAACCCTAACACTAACAATAACACTAACTCTAACCCTAACGCTCACCCTAACACTAACCCTATCCCTAAACGTCAACCTAACCCTCACCCTCACCCAAACCCTAATACTAAACCTAACACTAACCCTCACCCTAACCCTCCACCTACCCCTAACTCTAACCCTAAAACTTACCCTCACCCTACCCTAACTCTAACCATAAACCTCACCATAAACCTCACCCTACCCTCACCCTCACCCTCAACCTCAACCTCAACCTCACTGTAACTCTAAACCAAACCTTAAAAATAAGACTCACAATAATCCTAAACCTAACTCTAACCCTAACCATAACCATAACCCAAACCCTGAGCCTCACACTTCCCGCAAACTTAACCCTAACCATACCATAACACTAACAATAACCCTAACCATTATTCTAACCCTAACCCTAACCCTAACCCTTACCTAAAACTCACCCCAACCTCACCCTCAGCCTAACCCTAACCCTAACCATAACACTAACCCTAACACTCACCGTGACCCAATCCCTAACCATAAACCTAACCCTAATCGAAATACTAAACCTTACCCCAAACTTAAGGCTAACCATTGCCCTAATCCTAACCCTAATCCTCACCCTCATTGTCACCCTAACCCAAACAATGTCCCTAACCCTCACCCTAACCCTAAGCCTAACCCTAACCCTAGTCTTCACCCTAACCCTAACCCTAACCTTAACCCTTATCCTAACCCACAGCCTAACTTTAAACCTAACCCTCACCCTAAATCTAACCCTCACTCTTAACTTCACACTTAGCCTAACCCTAAGCCTAATCCTAAACCTCACCCTAACCCACACACTCACCCTCAACCTAACCCTAACCCTAACCCTCACACTAACCCTAACCCTCACCCTCAACCTCACCCTGAGCCTAACCCAAAGCCTAACCCTAACTCTAACCCTAACCCACACACTCACCCTCACCATAACCCTAATCCTAACCCTAACCCTAACCCTAACCCTAAAACTCACCCTCACCCTAGCCTTCACCCTAACACTAATCCTAAACCTAACCCAAACTCTAACCATAACCCTAACCCTCAACCTCACCCTAAACCTAACCCTAACTCTCACCCTCACTGTAAGGGTAACCCTAACCCTAACCTTAACAATAACTGTAACCCTTACGCTAACCCTCACCCTAAAGCTAACACTTACCCTTAACTTAAACCTCGGCCTCAGCCTAATCATCACCTTTACACTTACCATCACCTTACGCTAACCCTCACCCTAACTCTAACCCTCATCCTAACCGTCACCCTAATCGTAACCCTAACCATCACCCTAACCCTATCCCTGACCCTCAACCTCACCCTCAGACTAACCCTAAGAATAAGCCTAAACCTAAACCTAATCCTCAACCTCACCCTAGCCCTCACCCTAACCATAGTCCTAACTCTAACCCTCACCATAACCCTAAACCTAACCCTCACCCACACCCTCATTCTCACCGTAACTCTAACCCTAACCCTATCAATAACACTAACCCTAACCCGAACCATCACCCTAACCTTAACCCTAACCCTCACCCTCATGCTCAGACTAAGCCTAAGACTAAGCCTAAGCCTAACCCTAACCCACACCCTAACCCTCAACCTTACACTAAACCTAACTCTAACCCTAAACCTCACTCTCACCCTAACACTAATTCTAAACCTAACCCTAAACCTAAACCTCATCCTAACCCTAACCTAACACTCACCCTCAGCCTCAGCCGAAACCTAAGCCTAACATTAACCCTAACCCTAACCCTCACACTCACCCTCACCCTAAACCTAACTCTACCCCTAAACCTCACCCTCACCCTAACCCTAAACCTAACAATAAACCTCACCCTAACCCTAAAGCTAACCCTCACACTAAACCTAACCCTCACCCTCACCCTCACGCTCAGCCTAAACCTAAGGCTAAGCCTAACCCTAACCCTAACACTCACACTCATCCTAACCCTAACCCTAATCCTAATCCTAACCCTAGCCCTAACCCTCATCCTCACCCTAACACTCACCGTAACCCTAACATAAACCTAAAACTAACCCTCACACTCAGCCTCACCCTAACCCTAATTCTAACACTGAACAGCACCCACACCCTAACCCTAATGCTAGCCCTAAACATAACCCTAACCCTAACCACCCCCAACTCTGACCCTAACCCTAACACTATCCCTAACCCTAAACCTCAACCTAACCTCACCCTAACCCTAACTCTATCCCTAAATCTCACCCTCACCCTAACCCTCACTCTAACCCTAACCCAAACACTAAACCTTACCCTAACCCTAACCTCAAAACTCACACTCACCCTCACAGTAATCGTAACCCTAAACCTAACCCTAACAATAACCCTAAAGCTAATCCTAACCCTCACCCTAACCATAACCCTCAGCCAAAACCAAACCCTCAACCTTAAACTTACCCTCACCCTAACACTAACCCTAACACTAAAACTAACCCTCACACTAACCCTAACCTTAAACCTAAACCTAAACCTAAACCTCAACCTAAACCTCACCCTCACCCTAACCCTAACACTAACCCTATTCCTAACCCTTACCCTAGCCCTCCTGCTAAACCTATATCTAAACCTAAACCTCACGCTAACCCTAAGCCCAAGCCTAAGCCTAAGCCTAACCCTAACCCTAAAAGTAACCCTAATCCTCAGCCTCACCCTTACCCTAACACAAACCCTAACCCTAACCAACAACCTCACCCTCAGCGTAACCCTAAGCCTAACCCTAAACCTAAACCTAACCATCACCTTAAACCTAACACTAACCCTAACCCTAACCCTTAACCAAACCCTAATCCTCAGCGTCCCCCTCACCCTAATCCAAACACTAAATCTAACCCTCACACTCACACTCAACCTAAACCTAATCCTCAACCTAACCCTATCCCTAAACCTAACCCTCACATTACCCTTCAGCCTAGCCCTCACCCTAACGCTAATCCTAATCCTAAAACTTATGCTAACCCTCAGGTAAACTCTAACCTTAACCCTCACCCTAACCCTAACCCTCAACGTAAGCCTCAACCTAACCCTAACTCTATAGCCTAAAAATAACCCTAACCCTCACCCTCACCCTAACACTAATCATAAACCTAACCTACCCCTAACCTTAACGCTAACACTAACCCTAAACCTAACCCACGAACTAACCCTCCCCCAACTCTAAATATAAACATAAACCTGACACTCACCCTAAACCTAATCCTAACCCTAACCCTAAACCTCACCCTAACACTAACCCTAAGCCTCACCCTCACCCTCACCCTCAATTTAACTCTAACTCTAACCCTAACAATAACACTAATCCTAAACCTAAATCTAACCCTAAGCCTAACCCTAACCCTAATCCTAAAACACACCCTCACCCTAACCCTAATCCTAACCATTACCCTAACCCTCACCCTCACCATAACCTTAACCCTCATCCAAACCCTCACCCTAACCCTAATCTTAACCCTAATTCTCCTCCTAACCCTCACCCTAAACTTAACACTAACCCTGACCCTAAACCTCAAAATCAGCTTCAACCTAACCCTAATTCAAACCCTAAACCTCACCCTCACCCTAAACCTAACCATAACCCTAACCCTAAAACTCACCACAACCCTAACCCTAAAGCTCACCCTCCCCCTAGCCCTCACCCTAACAATAATCCCAACCCTAAACCTCATCCTAAACCTCATCCTGTCACTAACCCTAACCCTCATCCTTACCATCACCCTAAGCCTAAACCAAACTCTCAAACTAACTCTAAACCTCACCCTCACCATAACCCTTACCCTAACCCTTACCCTAACCCTAAATTTAACCCGAACCCTAACGCTCACTCTAAACCTAACCCTAACCCTCACCCTAACCCTAATCCTCACCATCACCATCAGCCTCAGCCCAAGCCTAAGCCTAATCCTAACCATAACCCTAACCCTCACACTCAACCTAAGCCTAACCCTAATCCTAATCCAAACCCTAAGCCTAAACCGACACTCAACCTAATCCTAACACTAACCCTAACCCTAACCCTAAGCCTTGCCTAATCCTCAACCCCAACCTCACCCTCAACCTAACCCTAAGCCTAACCCTAACACTAACCCTAACCCTCATCGTAACCCAAAACTTAACCTTAACCATAACCCTAACCGAAACACTAACCCTAACCCCAAACCTAAACCTAACCCTTACCCTAACTGTAACCCTAATCCTCAACCTCAATGTCACCGTAACCCAAACAATAACCCTAACCCTCACCCTAACCCTAAGCCTAACCCTAACCCTAACCCTCACACTCACCCTCACCCGAACCCTAATCCTAAACCTATACCTATCCCTAAACCTAACCCTCACATTAACCCTCACCCTAGCCCTCAAACTGACCCGAATCCTAACCCTAAACCTCATCCTAAACCTCACCCTAACCCTAACCTTAACCCTCACACTAACCCTAACCCTGAACCTAAACCTCGCCCTAACCCTAAACCGAATCCTCACCCTCACCCTTACTCTCAACTTAACTCTAACCCTAAACATAACAATAACCCTAAACCTAAACCTAACCCTAACCAACAAACTCACCGTAACTCTAAACCTAACCATAACACTAAAACTCACCCTAATCCTCACCCTTACCTTCACCCTAAGTCAAACCCTAATCCTCACCCAAACCCTCACCCTCAGCCTAACCCTAAGCCTAAAGAAACCCTAGCCCTAACCATCACCTTAACCCTAACCCTAACCCAAACCCTAACCCTGAACCAAAACCTAATCCTCAGCTTCACCCTCACCCTATCCCAAACCCTAACCCTAACCCTCACCCTAACCCTAAACCTAACCCTAAACCTAACCCTCACACTCACCCTCACCATAACCATAATATTAAACCTAACCCTATCCCTAAACCTATCCTTCACATTAACCCTCAGCCTAGCCCTCATGCTAACCCTAAACCTTAACCTAACCCTCACCCTAACCCTACCCCTAAACCTCACCCTCACCTTCAGCCTCACTTTAACTCTAACTCGAACCCTAACAATAACACTAATCCTAAACCTAAACCTAACCCTAACCCTAAACCTAATCCTACCACACACCCTCACCCTAACCCTAATCCTAACCATAGCACTAACCCTCACCCTAAACCTCACACTAACCCTAACACTAATCCTCAATCTAACCCTTACCCTCACCCTAACCCTAACCCTCACCATTACCCTAACACTAACCCTAACCATAACCATAATCATAACCCTCTACCTCAGCCTCACATTCAAAGCAAACATAACCCAAATCATAACACTAACAATAACCCTAACACTCACCCTAATCCTAATCCTACCCCTACCCCTAAACCTCACCCTAGCCCACACCCTAAACCTAAGCCTAAGCCTAACCCTCACCCTAACTCTAACTCTAACCCTAACCCCAAACATCAACCGAACCCTAACCTTCAACCTCACCCTCAGCCTAACTCTAATCCTAACCTGAACCCTAAACTTAACCCACACACTCACAGTCACCTTAACCCTAGACCTAATCCTAACCTTAACACTAACCCTCACCCTCACCCTAAACCTCACCCTAAACCTAACCATAACCCTCAACCTCAGCCTCACATTCACAGCAAACTTAACCCAAACCATAACACTAAAAATAACCCTAACCCTCACCCTCAACCTAACCCTAAACCTAAACCTAAACCTAACACTAAACCTAACCCTAACCCTAAACCTAAACCTGACCCTAACCCTAATCCTAACCCTCACCCTCACCATCACAGTAACCATAACCCTAACCCTAACCCTTACAATAACCCTAACCCTAACCCTATACCTCATCGTAACCATATCCTTCACCCTAACCCTAACCCACACCCTAAAGCTTATCCTCACCTTAACCCTAACCCTCACACTCACCCTAACCCTCACCCTAATCCTAATCCTAACCCTAAGCCTAACCCTCTCCTGCACCTTAACCCTCACCCTAAACCTAACTCTAACACTAACCCTAACCCTAACCCTCACCCTCAGCCTCACTCTAACCCTAACTCTAACCCTAAACCTCCCCCTTCCCCCACCCTAACTCTAAACCTAACCCTAAACATCACCCAAACCCAAACCCTAAACCTCACCCTCACCCTAGCCCTCACCCTAATCCTAATCCTAACACTAAACCTCACTCTAACCTAACCTTAATCTTAATCCTAACCCTACACCTAACCCTCACCCTCACCCTAACCCTCACCTGAACCCTAACCCTAACACTAACCCTCACCTTCACTCTAATCCTAACCATAACTGTAACCCTAAACCCCACCCTCACCCTAACCCTCACCCTAAACCTAAACCTCCCCCCTACCCTAACCCTAATCCTCACCCTCACCCTAAAACTCACCCTAACCCTAATCCTAACCCTCCCCCTAGCCCTAACCCTAACCCTCACCCTAATGCTAACCCTCACCCTCAACCTCACCCTCAGCCTAACCCTAAGCCTAACCCTAAACCTAACCCTAACACGAATATTCACCCACACCATTACCCTAATCCTAACCCTAAAACTTACCCTCACCCTCACCCTAACCCTCACCTGAACCCTAACCCTAACACTAAACCTCACCTTCACTCTAATCCTAACCATAACTGTAACCCTAAACCCCACCCTCACCCTAACCCTCACCCTAAACCTAAACCTCCCCCCTACCCTAACCCTAATCCTCACCCTCACCCTAGCACTCACCCTAAACCTAATCCTAACCCTAACCCTCATCCGAACCCTCCCCGTAGCCCTAACCCTAACCCTCACCCTAATGCTAACCCTCACCCTCAACCTCACCCTCAGACTAACCCTAAGCCTAACCCTAAACCTAACCCTAACACAAATATTTACCCGCACCATTACCCTAATCCTAAACCTAAACCTTACCCTCCCCCTAATTCTCACCCTAACCCTAACCCTAACACTAATACTACCCTTAACCCTCAACCTAACTTTCACCATAACCCTACCTCTAACCCTAAACCTCAACATCACCCTAAACCTAACTCTAACCATAACCCAAACCCTAAACCTCACCATAAAACTAAACCTCACCCTCACCCTCAGCCTAAAACTAAACCTGACCCTAACAATAACCCTAACACTAATCCTTACCCTCACCCTAACCATAATGCTCACCCTAACCCAAAACCACACCCTAACACTTACCCTCACCCTAAAACTAGCCCTAACCCTAATACTAACCCTCACACTAATCCTAACCCAAACCCTAAAATTCACCCTAACCCTAAGCCTATATCTATCCCTAAACCTCACGCTCAGCCTAACCCTGACCCTAACCCTAACCCTAACCCTCACCGGCACACTCAACCTCACTATAACTCTAACCCTAACCCTAACCCTAACACTAACCCTAACCCTAACCATCACTTTAACCCTAATCCTCACCCCCACCCTCAGCCTCAGCCTAACCCTAAGCCTAACCGTAACCCTCAGACTAACCTCACCGAAACCCTAACCCTAACACTAACCCTAGCCCTAAACCTAATCCTAACCCTAAACCTAACCCTCATTATCAGCATCACCCCCACCCTAACCTAAACTCTAACCCGAACACTCACCCTAACCCTAAGCCCAAACCTAACCTTAACCCTAACCTTCACACTCACTCTACCCTAAACCTAATCCTAAACCTAACACTATTCCTAAAACTAACCCTCACCATAATCCTCACCCTAGCCCTCACCCTAACCCTAATCCTAACCCTAAACCTCAAACTAAACCTAAATCTACCCCTAATCCTCAACCTGACCCTAACACTAACTCTAACCCTAACACTAACACTAAAGCTCACCCTAACCCTAACCCTAACCCTCACCCTAACCCTAAACCTCACCCTCACCCTCAGCCTATCGCTAAACCTAACCCTAAACCTATCCCTAACACACACTCACCCTCAACCTAACACTAATCCGAACCCTAAACATAACCCTTCCCCTAAATCTCACCCTAACCCTAACCTTAACACGAACACTAACCCTAAACCTCAACTTAACCGTCACCCTAACCCTAACTCTAAACCTAAACCTCACCATCATGCTAAACCTAACTCTAACCCTAACCCAAACCCTAAACCTCACCCTAACCCTAACCCTAACACTCATCCTCACCCTCACCGTAACCATAACCCTAAACCTAAACCTAACAATAACCCTAAACCTATTCCGAACCCTCACCCTAACCATAACCCTCACCCTAACCCAAACCATCACCCTATTACTTACCCTCACCCTAACACTAACCCTCACCCTAACATTAACCCTCACACTAACCCAAGCCCTAACCCTAACCCTAAACTTCAACCTAACCCAGACCCTCACCCTAACCCTAAAAATAACCCTAAACATAACCCTCACCCTAACCCCCCCTTAAAGTTATATCTAACCCTCAACCTCACCCTCACACTCACCCTAACCCTAACCCTAAACCCCACCCTAACCCTAACCCTACACCTCACCCTCATGCTCAGCCTAAGCCTAAGCCTAAACTTAACCCTAACCCTAACACTCACCATAACCCCAACACTAACACAAAACCTAACTCTAAACCTAAACCTCACCCTCAAATTAACCCTAACACTAACCCTAACCCTAAACTTAAGCCTCATCCTAAACCTCACCCTCACCCTCACCCTCACCGTAACTGTAACCCTAACCCTAAACCTAACAATAACACTAACACTAACCCTAAACCTCATACTAACCATAACCTTCACCCTAATCCTAACCCTCACCCTAACACCTACCCTCATCCTAACACTAACCCTAACCCTAACACTAACCCTCACACTAAACCTAACCCTCACAATAACCCAAAACCTCACCCTAACCCTAAACCTCAACCTGAACCTAGCCCTCAACCAAACCCTAACCCTCATCCCCACCCTAAAACTCACAATAACCATAACACTAATCCTCAATCTAACCCTCAACCTCACCCTAACCCTAACCCTCACCGTTACCCTAACCCGAATGCTCAGCCTAACCCTCACCTTTACCCTTACTGTGACCCTCAACCTCACCCTCACCCTAAATCTAAACCTCATCCTATCCCTCACCCTAATGGTAACCCCAACCATCACCCTAATCCTAACCCTCACCCTCAGCCTCAACCTAATCCTAAGCCTAAGTCTAAGCCTAACCCTAACCCTCACCCTCACCCTAGCCCTCACCCTAACCCTAATCCTAACCCTAACTCTCATCCTAACCCTTAACCTAACCATAACCCTAACCATCTTCCTAAACCTAATCCTCATCAACACCCATACCCTCAACCTAACTCTAAGCCTAAGCCGAACCCTAACCCTAACCCTCACACTCACCCTCACTGTAAAACTTATCCTAAAACAAACACTAATCCTAGCATTATACCTCAACCTAACCTTCACCATAACCCTAACCCTAACACTAACGCTAACCCTAACCCTCACCCTAAATCTCCCCCTAACAGTATCTCTAACCCTAAACCACACCCTCACCCTAACCATAACCCTAAACCTAAACCTCACCCTAACCCTGATCCTAAACCTCACCATCACCCTCACCCTCACTGTAACTCTAACCCTATCCCTAATACTAACCCTCACCCTCACCCTAAACCTAACCCTAACCCTAACTCTCAGCGTCACCATAATGCTAACCCTGAACCTAACCCTAAACCTCACCCTAATGCTAACCCTAACCCTCACCCTCACTCTAACCCTCATCCTAACCCTAATGCTAACCCTAAACCTCACCCTCACCCTCAGGCTCGGCCTAAGCCTAAGCCTAAGCCAAAGATTAACCCTGACCCTCACCCTAACCCTAACACTAACCGTAACACTAACCCTAACCCTAACCCTCACACTAACCCTCAACCTAACACTAACTCTAAACCTAAACCTCACCCTAACCCTAACCCTAACCCTCACCCTCACCCTCACCCCTTGCCTAATATTAAACCTAATCCTAACCCCAACCATAACCCTAAAAATAAGAGTAACCCTTACCCTAACACTCACCCTAACCCTAACCCTAACACTCACCCTCACCATAGCCCATAACCAAACCCTAAGCCTAAGCCTAACCCTCACCCTAACCCTCACTCTAATCCTAACCCAACACTATATTTAACCATAAGCCTCACCCTCACCCTAACTCTAATCCTAACCCTAACCCTAACTCTAACCCTCCCCTTAACTCTCACCCTAACCCTAACCTTAAAAGGAACACTAACCCTAACCCTCAACCTAACCCTCACCTTAATCCTAACTCTAACCTAAACCTCACCCTGACCCTAAACCCAACTCTAACATTAACCCAAACCCTAAACCTCACTCTAACCCTAACCCTAACCCTCATCCTCACCCTCACTGTAACCGTAAACCTAAACCTAACAATAAGAATAACCTTAACCCTATTCCTAACCCTCACCCTAACACTTGCTCTCACCCTACCACTAACCCTAAACCTCACCCTAACCCTCTCCCTAACCCTATATGTAACCCTCAACCTCACACTCACCCTAAACATAACCTTAAAACCCACATTAACCCTAACCATAACCATCACCCTTATGCTCGGCCTAAGCCTAAGCCTAAGCCTAAGCCTAACACTAACCCTAAACATCACCCTAACCCCAACAATAACACTAAACCTAACTCTAAACCTACACCTCACCCTCACCCTAACCCTAATTCTAACCCTAACCCTAAACCTAAACCTCATCCTAACCCTAACCCTCACCCTCACCCTCACCCTCACCCTCACCGTAAAAATAACCCTAACCCTAACAATAACCCTAACCCTAACCCTAACCCTCATACTAAGCATAACCTTCACCGTAACCCTAACCCTCACCCTAAACCTAACCCTCATCCTAACATTTACCCTCACCCTAACACTAACACTCACGCTAACACTAACCCTCACACTAACCCTAACCATCACCCTAACCCTAAAATTCACCCTAACCCTAGCCCTCAACCTCAACCTAGCCCTCAACCTAACCCTAACCTTCATC